>NW_004955518.1:4040142-4082742 GCF_000276665.1 Chinchilla lanigera | reverse complement strand
GCCCCACACTGCGTGCGTCCCGCCGGCCCCTCAGCCCGCGGGCGCGCGCCGGGCTCCTCCATCCCGTGACGGAAGCGAGGGCGGCGAGCGGCCCCTCCGCGTCTGGTGCAGCTTTTGCCGTCGCGGTCCCTCCCGGGCCGTGACCGGCCTAAGCGCGGGCCACGTAGTGGTCCCGGCGCGCGGGGGTACTGCCGGTTTCGCAGCCTGTGCGCTGCTGTGTGAGAAGAGCGTGTAGCTGTAATTGAAGCATTCAAAAAAGAGAACGGAGGCAAATGACAGTGCCAGTGAAAGCTAAACCATCACAGTGGTATGACTTGGCAACAGCTATTTTCCTCTGCTTCCCCCTCTGCCATCTTATTCATTGGCGATGTTTTAATTTAAGACATTAAGGCATTTCGTGGTGAGAAATAATTGCTCAGATACACAGTTTTAGTGCATGATGGAGTCAGTAATTACAGTTCTGTTCTTAGCTTTGTAATTATTCAGTCACTTGCTAAATGCTTAAATTTTCCCAAGGTTCTTCCCACCTGGTACGAAATGTTACGTTGATACTGGTTTTCTTAGGTTAAAAAATACAGGTTATACAGAGAAAATGGAGCACTTCGTTATGCACAGATGCTTTGTTTTAACGTCTTGTGTTTTATTTTAGAGTGAATGACAGCCCAGTGTGTGACATGACTGGTGTCCCTAGCGCAATGCAATAAATCTTTTTAAACACATTAGTATTTTTCAAGTCCTATTGGTTATTCGTACATTTTTATGTTCCTTCAGGCAAAACTGTGACCCAAGGGTTGGCAGTGACTCTCACAATTATTTGTTGCTGTAACAATACTTTATGAGATGTCAGAGATTATAGGGGAGTCAGGAGGAGTAGGTTCCCAAGCTAATCTAGTGATTAGTGTGCATACACACAAAATCGCATTATTTGATGAGATTAATAAAGACTTTGAAGTATACTCCTGGGCCAGTGATATTTCTCAGGTATTGAAGATACAGGAGAACCACAGTAAAAAAATTGTCTAGCTTGTTCAGCCACTGAGCTTCTATGATAAGGCTGGAAGCTGAGGGAGTCCTTCTTCTTTAGGGACTGAAAAAGGAAGAACTGAAAAAACAATTAAAAAAAAAAATCCCAGGAACTTACTTTCTGGAAAAGGAACTCAGACCAGTTCAGACAGTATAGTATAAGTCATTTTAAGGGAAATTTCGTTACAAATGGAGTTATGTCTATACATGAAGAAAGTGAAAAGCTTAGCAAATGTCTTTTTGTGAATGAGCAAAGGAGGCTAGATTAGAAAAGTTTCCTGCCATTCCATTATTCCAACTGATTTTCAGAGATAGAGAAAATGTGTGGCTGGTTCTTAATAACCTTTTGGTAAGGGTTTCAGACTCCTAGGCCCGAGGCATTTGTTTGTCTTGCCTTTGGAAAGTAATTAAAATAATTTGGGTAGGGTAATTAATAATGACTTACATAAACTGACTTTTTTTCTTTTTGTCATATGGCCTGCATTTAGTAATAAAATTAACCTGTAGAAAATGAGGGGTGAGAGAGGATAGGAAAAGATCTAAGTTTCGCTTAAGTTTTAAGTTGGTATTTGAACTGGTCATATGAGGAAGGAAAGGAAGATGCTTTATCAGTTTAAAAACAGTTCAGATCCAGATGTCTTCATTTTTATATTCATTCTTTTATGTAAATGTTTATTGAAAATATTTCCTGAATTAAAGGCATTTGAAATGTGTAGAGACCGGACATGATAAAAGAAAAAAATTAACGTTGGTTAGTCTGGAAATATTTCATGAGGGAAAAAAATGGTGTAGTGGCCTGGAACAAAGCGTATTACTTGAGTGAAAGTGAGGCATAGAGTTTGGCTTTGGAGTTAGACTTGTCAAATATCCCTGGATCTTGTTTTCTTTATTCTTGAAATGAGAGTTGAAATACCTGCCTTAAAAAATTAATCTGAAGCATCTAGTAGCTGCTAACTCATAGAGTTTTTTCTTTGACCTTCCTTAATGGCTTGAGAATTATTTGGGTGCCAGAAACAAAAACCATTTGAATTAGCTTATTTTAAAAAGGCGTTTGTCATGTCGGGTGTGGTGGTGCACGCCTGTAATCACAGCACTGGGGAGGCTGAGGCAGGAGGATTGTTGTGAGTTCGAGTCCAGCCTAGGCTACAAAGTGAGCTCAACGCTAGCTTGAACTGCATAGGAAGACCCTGTCTCAAAAAGCAAAAAAAAAAAAAAAGGCATTTGTGGTAAGGTTGGAGTACTGCCTCTGAAGTCCATTGTGTGATTCCTGTTCAGTGCCCTGGAAGCCAGAAACTCTTTAGCCAGTTACTCTTCTGATTTTTCTGTGTAATATGTGGTCTTAGTTCTCTGCTAACTGGGGGCCTATTTTAGTTCTTTCTTACTGTCTTTCTTGTAGAAGGTTTTGGTTTCTGCCTCACTTCCATTTGCCTGAGCACCAGTACCTGCCTCGCTTTGACTTTGCAGCATGGTTCCTAACAAGTATTTCCAAATCTCAATTCTAAATGTATATAGTGAAAACCTGATTGGTCAGCTTTTTACTTGTAGTGGAGCTTGTTGGAGGTGAGGCAAGATAGGATGTGGCTGGGGAGAACACTGAATGTGTGTTTCACTGTTCACTGGGCTGCACTTTCAGACTACATGAGAAGTTCTTTAAGAAGAGGAATGTGAGAAGGGAGGCAGTGATGGGTACCTTGGTTGTACTTTTAACATTTCGTAGTCCGAGTTCTTCCTAATTAGTACTACATTGAATTTGCTGTCTGCTTGGTAGTGATCTAAGTGGATCTGTTGGTCTCTTTCAGGACAGGCTCTCCTAGATGTGTGAGTTAGGGCAAACTACTTGAATGCTTCATGCCTTAGCTTCCCTGTCTATAAAATGATTATAATAATAATAATAATAACATTGCTGTTGTGAGAATTATGAATTCACATTTGTAAAGCAGTTAACAGTGTCTACCTGGCATGTGGCAGGCACAGTGCAAGGATTATGGCGTTGGTATTTATTGAGTATGACCTGAGTGTCAGGTCCTGTGAGCTGGACTCCTGGAGTGGAGTTGATTCTTCCTTTACCATTTCCATTTCCACCCCGAGGAAGTTTAGTGCTGACCACTCATTTGAGACTATTTCTTGACTTCAGTAACACTAAAGTCCTCTAAATTCTGGCATCTACTTTTCAGACTGCATTTATTTGTGGTTCCTTTTTTTCTTGTCTTGAAATCCTTGATCATAGTTGTCTTCTTAGATTTTGTTAATTTTTCATTTGTTCCTTGTCCCCAGGATCAGCTTTCGGGCTGTGTATATGTAGATGATTCTTAAGAGTAGTAATTCAAGTTCTGACCCAACAAAAGCTGTTAATTTTAGATATTACCTTCTAATTATTCTGTAATTCATTGGCAAAGCCTGTCTACCTTTCTTACAATTTCCTGGGTGTAAAATCTTTTGTACTTTTTATTTTTTTTAATTAAAAAATTTTTTTTTGGTACTGGGAATTGAATTCAGGACCTCAAACTTGCCAGGCAGGCACCGTGCCACTGAGCTATACCCCTGGCCCTCACAGTTTTTTTAATGCCTTGTCTATACCATTAGTTAAGAGTTTCTGCCTGAGCATATAGGGTTGGACTATCTGAAAGCGCATCCATTCACACATTCCTGCCACTGGCTGCTTAGGATAGAAACTTAAATTTGCAAGAGCATCTTAAATGGCTTTTTAGTAATGGAGTCACAGGATCACTGAAATATATGAGAAATATGAGAGAAATGTGTTCTTGAGTTAAAATTCTGAACATTTTTTGGTCAGAAATAGTCATATGTATGGATTATGTATTAAGATTAATAATTCAACTTCTGGACAGCATATTCACCTTGAAAGCACAATCTCACAGCTTTAGTTTTGTGTGTGTATGTATATGTTTGAATTGTGTTTATTGTTGTACAGTGTGTTGTGGATTTAATAAACCATTTACACGTAGTATTTATCAACTAGGTCCATGCTTATACTTTAAGTACCAATGGCTGATTGGGCTCTAACGTGGTTTAAGAATGAGTTTCACTCTGGAATGCAATTGAAAAAATAACCTTTTGATGGATGTTTGAGAAAACAAATTGGCAAAATAAATATCCTTGTATTAATTTTTCAAAAGTCGTTAAGTAGGTGGCCCTGTTTTCTGTTTAATGATGTCTGTCTTGCCTTTTAATACCTCTTTGAATTTCACATTCTTAACGAGATTTCCCTTCATCCTACGGCTTCTTTAGTTTAATAAATAATAGTGGTTTCTTTGGGGTATGGCCTTTGAGGAGTACAGAGATGAATAAGCCCTTGGCCTTAGAATGTATGCTCTTGAGAGCAGGGACTTTTCTCTATTGTGTTTGAGTCAAAAATTTTTAGACAGTTGTTGAATGTATGTTTATTTTTTATTTATTTATTTTTTTTTTGGTTTTTCTCCGGTACCAGGAACCGAACTCACGACCTTGCGCTTGCCAGGCAGGCGCTTTGCCGCTGAGCTAAATCCCCAGCCCCGAATGTATGTTTAATATTTAAAGTCTAATGCAGGGCATAGACTTGTATACATTTAACTGTTATATAAGTCACTGTAGTCTAAAGTGGTAAAATAATGCAGTGATAGTTTTGCTATCAGAGAGTTTTGATTCCTTTAGCTAAGGGGGTATTGCTGGCATATATGGGTCAAGACCAAGAATGCTGAAAAATGTTTTACCTATTGTGCACTGACACCCGCCCAACAAGGAAAGGTGACATTTTGGGTCAGTAATGCTGAGCTTGAGAAACCCTGTAGAGGTAACAACAAAATGTTTGTTGTGCGTGCAGGAATGAGGTTGCTTTAAGAAAAAAGTAAGAGGATAGAAACGACAGAAGCAAGTATCTTAATTGATAGTGGAATATTTAAATCTTTTTAGGATAATTGATTAATGTTTTGAAAAGAAAAATAGCAATAGCTGAGAGCTTTTAGAATTTTTTGAGGGTGACAGCAGGCCTGTACCTCAAGGAAGGAGCCCGTGTTTGAATTCTGGCCTTGTCACTGTTTTTACATGCTATTGCATTGCAATTCTACAGTAGTCCTGTGAGGTGAGCTTAGCTTCCTGCTCTGCAAAAGGGTGGATATCACTTTTCTTTATCAGGCATTGTTTAATTTTTATTGTGGTTGCTTTAACTTATCAGTCTTTCTTCATGTGATAGCCATTTCATGTACAGTGTAGAAATCTTTTGATAGTGTTTCACTTCCGGTGCACCACATCTTTTGTGACATTTTGTCATAAATTTACTTACGTGTCTGTTGTAAACTCCTGTATATATTGTTATTTTCAAAGTTTTTTTAAAAAAGAGACTAAGAAATGAGAAAGTAATTTTTATATTACCATTAAATTTACCATTTCAGGTATCCCTTATGCCTGCAAAAGGACTAGATTTCCATCTGGCATTGTTTTTCTTTGAGGAATTTCTCTTTATTCTAAAGATGATGGGCTGATGGTGAATACTGAGCTCTTATTATTCTGAATAAATTAATTTTGCTTTAACTGTTGAAAGTTATTTTTGTTAGGGAATAGATATCTGAGTTGCCAGGTTTTTTCTTTTTTCCTCCCTTTTTGATGCTTTAAAGCATGGCTCCATTATCTTGTTTCCTGGCTTGCTTAGATAGGAAGACTGTTGTCCTTTGTTTTGTATATGTGATCACTACATTTTTTTTCTTCTGATTGCTTTTAAGATTTTCTCCTTGTCACTCCTTTCTAGCAGTTTGGTTATGATGTACCTTAAGCGGACGTTTCTTTGTTTTTAGTGTTACAGAGGTTTCTTGGACCTGTGACTTTTTTTTTGGGGGGGGGTGACATTTTTTATAAGAGATTCGATAAATTCTGTACCATTTGATCTTAAAACTTTTTTTTCCTGTTTTTTCTTTCCTACTCCTTGGGTCTCCAATTACCCTTTTTTAAAAAAAATGCTAAGTAGGGCTGGGGATTTAGCTCAGCGGCAAAGCACCTGCAGGGCAAGCACGAGGTCGTGAGTTCGGTTCCCAGTACCGGAGAAAAACCACACACACACAAAAAAAATGCTAAGCAAGTCACTGATGGTCTGAGTTTAAGATTTTTTTCTATCTGAAAAGAAAAAAAAAAGACTTCTGTTATTTTAGATAGTTTCTAGTGTGCTGTCTATAAGTTCACTTAATTTTATTTTCCTATATTTAATCTGCTGTTGACTGCATCCATTTTGTCTTTCATTTTAGAAATATTTTGCTTTCATTTCTATAAGTTCAGTTTTAGTTTCTTTTTTGTTTTCCTCCTAGTTGGGATCATCATGTTTTTCTTCTTCTTTGTTGAATATGGAACACATTTATACTATAGTTTTGTTGTTCTTTTCTATTTATGTCCTCTCTTATTTGTGGTTCTGTATTTATTGACTTTTTCTGCCTATGGGTCATATTTTTCTCTTTAGCATACCTCATAATTTTGTAGTGTATGTCAGCCATTGAATCTTACTCTTGCCTGCTTGATTTATAATCCTCAAGTGTTGAATTTAGCTGGAGTACACAGATTATTTGGAGTTTATGGATTATTTTGAGGGTTTTAGGCTTTGTTATTGTGGCATAGTTTGGTCTTTAAAATGACATTTTTCAGTAAGTGTTTGAATGCCTTTAATAAGCTTTGCCTACTATTTTAGAACACAAATATGTAGTAAGTGTATTTGCCTGCAAGGAATTCACTAGAGTAAAGTATGCTAACAATTGTACCAAAGAATTAAAGGACATACCACTTCAGGGCCATAAAAGAAGTAATTATTAGTTGGGCAAGGAGGGATGAGTTAAGCCTTTCTCAAAGACAGAGATCCTAGAGTGTATGTGTGAAGTGTAAGTAGTTGATAGAAGTGAGAGGGTGAATTTGAGGGAACTTTAGACCATGACAGATTAGGACTCAGTAATTTACTAGTTATGATTGTAGGGATTGAGGGAAAGGCCAGTTTCCAGCTTGGCTTTCTCTTTGGAGTTGGTTTATTGGCCCTTACTGAGATAATGAATATAGGAGAAGATTGTTTAGGGAGTAAGTTTCATTCGTATGTGAACATACTAATCTTGAAGTACCTGGGCTTGTCTTAGTGGCTTTTTGGTTGGTATAACAATATATAGTACTTCAGGCTAAGTCAGAGGTGGTGAACTGTTACTGTGTATTTCTTCTAAGAAAAGAGGTGTTATGCTGTATGAACTGTTTTTTTCTAAACTAAAATTTCAGTATTTGGTTTAACTGCAGTGTTGGCACTTTGTAATAAATAATTGGGCTTTGGGTTGAAGTTTGGGGACTTGGTCTTTAAAAGGTTCTCTATCACTGGGCTAGGTACTTTATACAGAAAAGAGATTTATTTATCTCACAGCTTTAGAGGCCAAAAGCCTAAGAATGGGCAGGCCTATCTGCTGAGCCTTGGGTGATGACCTTCTGCATATATCGCAGCATGGTGGATGACATCATGGGAAGATTGTGTGCATGAGAGGAAGCAATCACTCGGTGGGACAGGAAGCTGGAGTACAGGGAGGGACAGGCACACTTTATAAAACATGTCCTTGGAGTGCTAATTTAGTTCTGCGAATGCCAGAACTACCACAGGACATTGTGAATCTGTTCGTGTGGATAGTGCTGCAAGGCTGAATTACCTCCCACTAGGCTTCAGCTCTCAAGTCACACTTCCTCCTAACATTGTTGTACTGGTGACCAAACCTCCAGCCTGTGAACCTCTAACCATTGATATTATCCCTAGCAGGGTATTTAGTCGGAAGTGTTTAATAGGGTATTGGATATAAGAAACTCAAGTACAGAACTGAACGGAAAATATAAATTATCAAGTAACTGTATTTGCATAGTTAAAAGCAAGGGTAGAAGTAAATTGTCTTTGGAAAACTAAATGGAATGAAAAATTAAAAGACAGGGATGAAGTAAGGAAATACTAATGTTTGAATTAAGTAGTTAGGAAATAATTGAGGGAAGGAGACCAATATAATGGTCAGAGAAATAAAGTATTTCTCAGTCAGACATTGCATACATAGTGCTCAAAATCTAGATATCCAGATTCTATATACACCTGATTATACAATTTTGCAAACTTACTTTTTCACACTAGTGTGTATTATTGGAACTTACTCTTTCCAACAGCTGGGTAATAACTAAGAGAATGCCATAGAACTTTCTTTTTTTCAGTAGAATTTTTGAGGTAATGATTTTCTGTGTCTCCCTTGAGCTCTAGCAGCTCGCTTTTCAGGTGTTTGCTTTGTTCGTGTGTACTTTCTTGTCTCTCATCTGCTTTTGTTTCCCCCCAAGTCTAGGTTTACTTCATTTCTTCTCTTACAACACGCTGCTTAGAATTCTTTTTTATTTACCCACAATAGGGCACAAAACAAACAAGGATTAAGTGAAAAGTGTATTATAATACAAAGGTATTTTGGGGAAAATAGTATATTTTTGCTTTTCTTGAGCAATCTGAAAACTACATTCTTTCTAATTCTGTATGATGAGAAAGGCCTGCATCAAGCACTTTTCATCTTCCTCCCCAACACCACCCCCTGCCTGTGTACGTTATTTCTAAAGATGATTCTCGGCTCTGTTTTACCAGAAGTATGCCATATCATCTTGTATTGGATTCACTTTTATGTTGCACAGATATTTCCTGGTAGATGTTCTTTGTGAGACACTATTTTACCTTAAACATAAAGTGGTGGAGTATGGCTGAGTAAATCGTTCTTCTTCCATGATTGAAGCACATTGTAAATGTGGAACTAATCTTCCATCCTTATTAATTTTAAAAAGTGATACAACTTCTGAGGTACTATTAGATATTGTAAGTTAGGGAGGATATGATTTGTCTGGATTTTTTTTTCCTTTTGCATGTATTCTTTTGTGTTTGTTTGTAAATGTTTTATAGTTCCCATATTGGATTCTATATCTCAGCCTTGAAAACTGTGGGTAAAGTAAATTGGGGTCCCTGGTTGCAGCCAGGGTGTTTTCTCAGCAGTCAGCCACTCCCCTCAACACATCACAGCTTAGGGTGGGCAGCTCATCTCAGATAACTAGTTTTATGCTGTGAGGTAGTGTTTACCTTTGATTAGAATGACTGTAGTCAGCAGCTGTGAAGATAATTACTGTTTCCCATCCCTTTTCCCCAACTCCCCACCCCTTCAGGGAAGGTTAGCAGTCCACTCTGTAAAGGTGTTATGTGTACCATCCTTCTGTCCTTCAGTGTTGTTTTTCATGTTTGCCATGGCCTCATTGTGGGAATGATCTAACAGCTGTTTCATCACTCCTGCTTCTGGCATCTAGATTGTTTTTATTTCTATTATGAAGCGTGATGAACAGTATCTCAAACCTTGATATACTGGAGAGGAGTGCTTAAGAGCTCCGCAGTACCAGAGTTAGTAAATGTAGATTTTAGTATCAGCTCTGCCATTTATTGTGTAGGTTTGGGTGAATTGCTTAACTTTCCATGCCTCAGTTTTTCTAATTGTAAAACTAGAGGATACAATAAGATGTTAAATATCTCAGCTAGCTCTTATTCCTTATGTGCTTTAATTTAGAACCTTGGATGCTTCAGGATCAATTTTTGCTTTTACAGATTCCCAAAGGTACACTTGATGGGGCAAAGGGTAGGAAGATACTCAGAGCTTTGACATACATTACAAAATTGTCTTCTAGCAAGGCAACGCCACTTTACTCAGAAGCTGACTTTGAGAGTGTCTGGTTTTCTGGAACCTTTATGTTGGCCTATATATTATATATTTTCTGTGACTTTTGGGCAAGTCCATTTGCCTCTGAAGGTTTCTGGTAGTTTGAGAATGCTGTGGAAATAATTTAGAGTAAATTGGCCTGGGACAAATGAAAGGATTATCCCGTTGGTTTATCCACATAAACTCTTATGCTCAAACCTTGTTTTGGTAATTTTGTTCCTCTTGATCATTTTGGTCCATGTGTAAGTATTTTAATTTTTCTCTTGTGCATATTTTGTACTTTCCCAAATGCCTACCATACATTATTTTCCATTTGGTTCTCACAATAAACCTGTTCAGTAATTAGGACATCATATCTATTAATTAAGGAAACAGATTCAGAAACATTGTGATTACCTAGAGGAAACAAACTTGTAAGAGGTAGAACAGGGATGTGAGCAGTCTGTGGAATGATTTGTGTGTGTGTGTTTGTGTGTGTGTGTGTTATGCAGTTCCTTTACCCGCTTCAGTTTCAGTAACCAAACTTTTATTGTTACATAAGACTGTTAGGACTTGACCTTAGTTCAGAACAGAGTAACATTATAATTTTTTTCTAAGTATTAAAATCTAGGACTCTAGAGGAGAAGGGTGCATATATGAAGTGCAGTCACACACTTTTACCCCTCTAGTGAAAGAATATAAGATTAGAACTTCACTAAAAAAAAATTCAGTTTTTGAAATTCTGAAGGGGGGCTGGATTGAATTGTTTGCATATAAATCTCTTCATAGTGTAAATTCCTATTAACCAAATGTTTTAGAAACCTGACATAGGCAAGCCTTAATAAGACCAGCTTAATTTACTGAAATACTTGAAGCTAAGTATTTCTTAAATTTTTATTGATTCAGTTTTTTTGTTATTTAAAATTCAGTCCCCCGTGGCTATTCTTCAATAAAACTTTTTCTCTGGAAGTCTTCAAACCCAAGAGGGCTGTTACTGTCTTCTAGCGTGTAGCATGAGTAGGTCTTAAGTGAATGGATGATATTCTGCAGTCAAATATAGATTGAATGGTTAATGTCCTGAGTTAATTTAAATTCTCAAAGGTTTCAACTAAATTGTTATTAAAAAGTTAAGATTTAGTTTCAGAATTTTTCCTGAGGGGTGTAGTTAAGTGCTATTAATCATTTAACCTGATGTGATCTCTAGTCATTGGTTGCTCTTAAACTTCTATATAAGGAATTCATTTTTATTCATCTAATTTTATATGTAAACATTTTATATTATCACTTGTGTATTATCCCTCTGTGCAGTGTCTGTTGCACTTATTGTTACTATGGAGATAAGAAATGACTAGAGGCAGGAAAGCTGGGTTTCTTTTTTATTACTGTATTTAAGATTTAAAAAGACTGCAGAGGGGCTGGGGATTTAGCTCAGCGGCAAAAAGCGTCTGCCTGGCAAGCGCAAGGTCGTGAGTTCGGTTCCCGGTACCGGAGAAAAAAACAAAAACCAAAAAAAAAAAAAAAAAGACTGCAGATAATTCTTACTTAGGCTTTGCAATTAAAAGAGCGTGGTGAGGTTATACAGAAAAGGGTAAACTATAATTTTGAACCTAAAAATAAGATTATTGTAATGCTTTTATATCTCACTAAGGTACCAGTATTTGCCTATTTTTCAAAAATACATTGGATTGATAATTTTTAGGAATCAATTTTTTTCATTTTTCTTTAAATGACTGAGTTTAATGAAACTGTTTAACAAAATACCTGCCTGAAATACTAAGACTAAAAAATTTTTCCTTTTTAATATGTTTTCTTTAGGTGTTTTGTGCATCTGTTCTTCAGTGATTGCAATCAAAATTAACATAGTTATGGCGACTTTCCAGACTTTCAGAAACAGTCGTGTGAAGCCAAGAGCATCTGTCAGAAAAGTAGGTTCACTATATTTTGTTCCATTTTATAAGCGTTTTGATATAGTTGTTGATAGTTTTGTTAAAATTCCTATTGCTATGGCATTTAGTTTTAAATGAGTCTTTTTTTATATGCCTTGAGCTTTACTGTAAAGGTTTGTAAGAAACACTATACTATATTCATTTAGCAAGTACAAAATTAAGCGCTACTTAATAAGCCCTGTGCTAGATGTTGGGTAATTAGTAAGAAAATGAAATACAGTTGTTAATCCTTTCTTCTTTCTAATCTGAGGAAGAGCCCCTTCTTTCCCCTCTAAAACAAGTTGGAGCTGAGCATGGTGGTGTATGCCTGTAATTCTAGCACTGTGGGAGGCTGAGGCAGGAGGATCCCAAATTGAAATGCAGCCTGAGCAAGTTAGCAACTTGGCAAGACCCTGTCTCAAAAATAAAACAAAAAGGAGCTGGTATGCAGCTCAGTGCTCCAGTACCCCAATCAAAACAAAACAAAACCCTGGAATAATCTAGTTAACCTTCTGTTTGTTGCCATTGTGATTTTGGTAACAATTTGGAGCATTACTTGAAGAAGAGAAGAATAGAGACTGGAGGATGGTTAGCAGACTTTATTCTTCTTTTTTCTGGCCTTCATCTTCTTGGGCTGGACATTGCTGACCAGACTTTACCTGTAAGACAGTCTTTGACTTTCATTGCAGTGTTTTTCTTGCTTTCCTTCTCTGATGATAGCTATCTTCTGTATTGTGGTAATACCCGAAAGGGACAAGATAATTCATGTGAAGTGGATAAGGAAAGGGCCAGTGTTTTTTGGTTACCAATTTTTAGATTAATGACTTGGATTATAGTCACTTTTAGTGATGACAAGTGAATTTATTTTCTTTTATTTATATTGCTTTGGACTCACAAATTTTGGCTTTTCCCCTTGGCACTAGGGATTAAATCCAGGGCATCACGCGTTTTAGCTAAGCTTTTGAGCACCAAGTTTCATCCCAAGCTCTTTTTAAAATTTTAATTGGAGACAAGGTCTTGCTAAGTTGGCCAGGCTTCTAACTTGCAGTCCTCCTGCCTTATTCTCCCAAGTAACTGGTATTACAGATGTGTGCCAGCTGTGTTTTTACAGTTCTGTATTTTACAATCATTTATTTATAGTGATTCACTTACTTATTCATCCATCCATCCATTTGTTCACTTATGTATTTGAAATTGGTCAAATTGTCTCCAGATTGTTAGCATGTAATTTCCCAATTGCTTTCTTGCTTTCAGGTTTTACCTCTTTGGTAAGGATGACGAGGTTTGACCTATTTTCCCTTTCTCAGCCCTGAAATGGGCTATTTTTTCAAAGAAGCCTGAAAAGTATTTAGAAACCAAGACCTGACTACTGGGAATGCTCTGTGCTATACAGTGTCATGAATTTATATTGATAGCTCAAGTTCATATTTCACATTTTATATATTTTGGTTTGATTATGCGTCCATAAATAATCATGAAAACCTCTATTCATTAATGAAAACAGATTATTTAAGTATTGACATTTTCAGGACCATAGAATAGTTGGGGTAAAACCCAGTTGTACAATGAATATCTCATATTCTTTACTTAGGTTCACCCTTTGTTAATGTTTTGCCATCCCTTTTTTTTTTTTTTTTACCCCTCTCTGTATATACACACCCACATACACATTTTCCTTTTGCAGTTGTGTGAGAGCAGTCCTACAGATATTTTTCAATATGTCAGCACCATTTCCTAAGAAAATAATTAACTCAGTAACACCGTCCAATATGCCATCCATACATAGATTTTCCTGATTGTCCCAAATGTCCTGGTAACTTTCTTTGCCTCTCATCTAGGATCCAGTGAAGGTTCATATACTGCTTTTTTTTTTTTGTCTTTTTGAGACAGGGTCTCCCTATGCAGTTCAGGCTGGCCTTGAGCTCACTTTGTAGCCCAGGCTGATCTTGAACTCTCAATGATCCTTCTGCCTCAGCCTCCCGAGTGCTGGGATTACAGGCATGCACCACCACGTCCGGCTGCTTATACTGCATTTAGTACTTTGTTTCTTTGATCTCCTTCATTCTAGACCTTAATAGTTTAAATTCTGTTCTCACGACAGCAAATCTTTGGAAGAGTCTAGGCTAGTTGTCCTGTAGAACATCTCCATCTTCTGTGTTCATCTGTTTTCTCTGTAATTAGATTCAGCAGGAACACCTTAAAGATGACTCTGCATTAATTTTATGCTTTACCAGGTGGCCAAGATTATAGCCATCACATATCTCCAATACAAACGCACATAGTTCTTTGTAATTATAAGGTTAATAAACTTATTAGATAGTTTGTGATGGTATGAGTATACTGTTCCCCAATAGCTTTTAACCTGCTAGGTTTAGGATACATTGATGGTTCTTTTCTAAGTCAGTAGTTACGTTTGGAGTTACAAATGAGATTTTCTAATTTAGTCATTCTACTCAATACTTGTCAGCTAGTGCTGTGGGTAGAGTGCTCCATGAGCAGTTGTAATACTTTCCATTTTTATTCTTTTTGATGTCTGAGTGTCTCAAAATTGGCCAGGAGGAATTCCTTCAAGCTGACCCTTTTGAAATGATCCAGGAGGGGAGCTGGGGATTTAGCTCAGCGGCAAAGCGCCTGCCTGGCAAGCGCAAGGTCGTGAGTTCGGTTCCCGGTACCGGAGAAAAACCAAAAAACCAAAAAAAAAAAAAAAAAAAAAAGAAATGATCCAGGACATTTGTGATCAAGGAACACATGATCAAATCAAAGGAGGGGGAGTAAGTAAGGTAAAAGGAAGTTAATATTCAACAGTGATAGTCATTTTCTTTATGGGAATTCTTCCCTCTAGTCCTTTATTCTTGAGACAGCCCCTTTCCCGAAATCCAGAAGTCCTTATTTTCAGATACAGTTGTCTATAGAACCTCTCCCCAAAAACCCTTATTTTGAGCCTCTCTTTTTCTGCCTCTAACTTTGTTGAGCAAATAATCACTTTTGTTAGTTTCACTATGTAGCTCTCACATTATTTTACTCATTAGATAAATTGTTCCCTCTGTTCTGTCAGTGACTTGGAAATCAGATATGTAATAGTAGTTTTATCTTAAGAATAAGCAAATCTATGGCTTATTGAGGGTCCTGACTGGTCTTCCAGTGAGCTTAGTGCCTAGTCTCTGGTATAGTCATGTGTTCTGGGCACAAGGAACTCTTACTTAGCCTTTTCACCTGAATGGAACTTTTCTTCTTGGCTGAATTGAGTTCTCCAAACAGTGTCAAAAGATAGCAAGGGAATATCAGTTGGAGAATGAGTGGCTTTTCATCCAAAACTAAAATATATGCAGGATCTCTTACCTTGTCTTAGAATTAAATAAATTAAAAAAAAAACAGAATTAAATAAATTAAGAATGTCTTTTTCTCCTACTGCAGAGCTTCAGTGAAGATGTGTTCCAGTCTGTAAAGTCTTTATTACAGAGTGAGAAGGAACTGTGCAGTATATCAGTCGAGGACTGTTTAAAGCAGGACGAACATGCAAAATTAACTGAGGTTGGACTTTACTTTCTAAAACCTTTTTGTAATAAAGCATAATGTATTTTAATGTATGTGTGTAAGACACATGTTAAATACTGGCTAACATAATTGTCCTAATATAATGAGCATATTATGTACATAAATGTTACTGACTGCTTATTGAACATACAGCACTCTTCACTCTTCTACTCTGAAACATTAAAAAAAATTTCCTTTTTTTTTTGAGTTACTTGTTTTCATGGATAACAGTAATAAAAGTTACTTTCATTCAAATGGGAAGGTAGTGATAAATTTATCTTTGAAGGTGTTTCCTCCGTTACTTGAGGATAAGATATACAGCATGCTCAACTATTTCTCTGTTATATCTAGTGTTTCTAGCCTTTGTTTAAATTTGTTACTATGAAAAAGAGTAGCATTTAAAAAATTATGTATCTATAGTCATATGGTGTTGGGTCTTTGAAGCTTAAAACTAAAGCATATGTTAAGGTAAATTTTTTTTGAAATGAGGGTTCTAATAAAAACCTTGATTATTCTTATTCTGGGGAATGATTTTGTTTCACAATCCTTGAGAAATTCTCCACGATTGTGTTTTGTAGGAAAATGAAAATACTTTTGGGGTGTGTATTGTTTTGCTACCTGCACCTTTTTTTTGCATCTGCTCAGTTTCTGTGGTTCTTGACTTACCTTTTTTGATGTTCCTGTTTATTTTAATAAAGTTGAGCCACTCTTAATCCATTATTTGTTGGCAAGTGTTACAAGTCTCCTTTGCTTTGTTCTCAACAGTTTTCTCAGCTGCTTATATGTCTGTGCAAGCTCACATGCACTGATGAAACCTTTCTTGATTAGTAGACAATGGAATACTTTCCTGGTGTCTTCAGCACCCCATGCCAGCTTATTTTTTCTTTTGTGTTAAGTAAAGGAAACTTGAAAGACTTCTACAGGAATTTCTGTTCCACTTTAGGGTATGCTTATCTCAAAGTCTCTGTTTGAAGAAAGGAAAAAAATTGTTATTTGATATAATACTCATTTCTTATTGAGTGCTTCTGTGTGTCAGAGTGAGTTTTATTGCCCAAAGTTTTATAGATGCAGAAGTAAATCTCCTAGAGGTTAACCTTTTACGTTAGATGCCTGGAAGTTAACCCTTCTCTGAGTTGATAACCATAATCAATTAGAATAAAAATCCCAGGGTAGTTTAAACTCTGGCTTGTTTCTCAATCAGAAAAAGATCAAAAGTGTATTCAGTGTTGATTTATATTTTAACTCTGCTATAACCCTCCTCATTCTTGACAACTGATTATTTATATTGCTATCATTTAACTATTGTGTGTTTTCAGCCATAGTACTTGCTTAATAGTTTACTGTTCTGTCAAGTTGAAAAAAATTCTGTGATGATAAAGACTAAATTATAAATTTTTTTTTTGTATTTTCAAGACAGGGTCTCACTATTCAGTTCAGGCTGGCCTTGAACTGACTTTGTAGCTCAGGATGGCCTTGAACTCTCAACAATCGTCCTGCCTCAGCCTCCCGAGTGCTGGGATTATAGGCATGTGCCACCATGCCCAGCTGTAAATTTTTAAAATAATACCATTTTCAATTTGTGAAAGTAACACATATACTTTGTAGAAAAATGAGAAATACAAAAAGTATAAAAATGTGATATGTGTATATAAAATTATGAATTAGAAATTAAAGGCTCAGATGAAAAAAATAAGATCACATATACAGTGTTACCTTGGTACTTGTCATTAATTGATTTCAGGAAGTATGTGGCAAGGACCAAAAACGATGAGTATCATACAGATTGTTTTGCTGGAATGGGTTGCAAGTCACAAGGCAATTCACACCAAGTTCTAACTTGTACATCTAGTACCAAATGACGAGTATCAGGACAAAACTGTGTACCAAATTTTTTACCAAATTGAGTACCAAAGCAGTGGCATTTCAAGCTGTGATTCCACCATTGAGTTAATCACTGTTAATAGTTTTGAGTATTGTTTTCCAATATTATTTTTATGCAGATTTTAAAAAATAATGTTGAAATTGTGTGCATATTGTTTTTCATAACTTGTCCTTTTTACTTAATAATGTATGTAACATTCCTCTTGCTGTTAAATATTCCTTAGAAATACAATTTCTATAAATTTCTGTGAGTAAACTCTATGAGTGTGTTAAAGGAAGTAAATAGTAGTATCATAGACAAAGATGGGTCTTCCCAGAGAGAATGTGGCTGGCATTCGACTTGACTTGAAAAATGAATAAGGGCGTGAAAACATCCATGGAAGACAGATCCAGATTGAGGGGCTCAACTTTGAGATCCTTGGGCAAAAATGTGCAGGCTATGTTCTAGAGTTGGCAAGGGCCCATATGTTTCAGTGAACGTGAGGGAAGGTTGAAGGCACATCAGCTAAACCCCACTTAGGAATTTCCCCTGGGAAGCCCGGAGGCGTTTGCACAGGGTAGTGGCATGACAGTGGGATTACCTGGAAGAGATTGTAATAGTGCCAATGAGAAGAGGAGACAGGAGAAATGGAGAGAAGTGGATGTATTTGAAATGCTAGTGAGGAAGATGTGAATGAGGATCAAAGCTGCATTATAGAGCCAGATCTTGGTGAAAAACTTTCCATCTTTGAGAATATTGCCTTGTGCAAGGTAGTCAGCATTTTAATGCCTTATTGTGCTTTTTTTCTATTTCTCAGTTCTGTCAAAAATCTGAGTTAAGACTTCAAAACTCAAGTTAATAGAGTTTTATTCCTTTATTATTCAGGTCACATTTCTGGGTTTTAATGAAGAAACAGATGCTGCTCATATACAGGTACAGTCAGTTTATCAAATTGGAAAGGGCTATAAGGGATTATCTGGAACAGATTTTTTTATTAATTTTATTGGTACAGTTTTGATACACGTAATGATCACATTCATCATAGGGAATTTGTACTTGTACATGTTATATCTTGATTCTCTTTTTCCCCATTCTCCTCCTCTCCCTTCAGCCCAGATTTTGAGACCATGAAAAATGTACCATAATGGCCCAAATTAACCCTATATGTCTGTTTTATCTTTTCTTTTTAATGTTCAAAGGTGACTTGAAGTCATCTTTTGCGTGTGCTTTGGACATTTTCACTTTTACTGTTTTTACTGAAAATCCTTGTTCTAGGAAAAATTACTAGGTATCTGAGAAGGTTGCAAACCACAGGCTTTTTCTGCATTCTCTGCATCCTATGGAATGTCATGCTTGTTTCTTTTATTTTGATGGTTTTCATAATTTGACTTTAACAGTAACAGTTCGTAGATTTTAGTTGGGGTAGAGTTAAATATCAAAGATAAAATTTGTAAAAAGTTATCATTAACCAAAATTTTAGCCTGTTTGATTTAGGCATTTATAGAGGGACTATTTGAGATTAGAATCAACAGAGGAAAGTTTCACAGCTACATCAGATGTGGTGAAAAGTCCTGTAGATGTGCTGCTTGTGTCCTCCTGCTACTGCTTGAAAATTTGCTACATATTTCTTTTTGTGATGCTAAAGCATCTCCCAGAAGGGGGAAACAAAGCATTATTCTATTCTTTCTGCGTACTGCATATCAGGTGATTATGAATGAAAACTACATTATTCCATGTCTTGAGTGCCTTAGCTGAAAAAGCTCAGACCAAGGAATCAAGATCACATACTTCTGAGAATGTATAGCTGGAAAGAGAAATGGTCCAGAGTAATTCTCTGATACTCTTTTTTAACCCTTACCCATAAAACTATATTTATTTTACAAAGCAAAGTTCTCTCAAAGGGTCAAGGACTTACGTAATTTTTTACCTGGATAAAATATTTATGTAAGAGGAGCAAACATGAAAAAACAAAAGCTAGCTTCCTTTCCTTTAACTTTCATAAAGTTTTCAGTTGAAGACATTAACGATACATTCAAAAGGAAAAGCAGAAAAATGGACCTGTTTTTGCAAAGTTAAAACTTAAGCTCTCAGAAAGTGCATTCAGTACTTAAGAATGAATGAAAGCTATGTGCAAAATTTCAGAGTTAAACCTGAGGTTGATGTTTGCTAAAAATAATTGAATGCATAATTGTCATAGAATGTGAGGTAGCGTGTTAAAATGTGTTGTATAATTTGATAGGAATACATTTGTAAGGCTACAAGAATAGTAATATTAAATAATTTTTAGAATTTTTAATTTTTGAGTTAGATGATATGTGGCCATTGGATAATATGTGTACAGCATATTATATGTGTGCTGCATATGTGTACTATTATGAGTCCGTTTATTGGCCAGCAGACCTTAATGATTATCAGATGAAGACCACATTGTAGGAACCTTAACAAAAGTGTGATTTTATAGTGTTATTTATTGTTATTATTTTAAATTAGGATTTAGCGGCAGTGTCTTTGGAACTTCCAGATCTTCTGAATTCACTCCACTTCTGCAGTCTAAATGAAAATGAAATTATTTGTATGAAAGATATAAACAAATCATCAAATATCAACAGTGGTCCTCGAAATCAGGTAATAAGAAGTTTTTCAGGACAAATTTTACTACATTTACTCAAGAGTATTAAACTTTTAAATGCTTGGATGATTTTTTTCTTTTAATGCTATGTTAAGTAAATAGGACTCTTAAGAAATCTAACTCATAGTGTTGACATACCTGATGCAGAGAATTTTGGTCAGAGCTTATATATTAATTTTTTCTCTGAAGTTTTATAAGTAATATGCAAGGACATACTAATTTTTAATGAAAATTTATTATTTCTAGATTTCTTTAACTTCTATGTTTTTGTTTTTTTGAAACAGGGTCTCGCTGTGCAGTTCAGGCTGGCCTTGAGCTCACTTTGTAGCTCAGGCTGCCTCGAACTCGCAAAGATCCTCCTGCCTCAACCTCCCAAGTGCTGGGATTACAGGCGTGCCCCACCACGCCTGGTCTATATTATATGTTGTAGTGCATGCACTTTAGCTCATTTCTGGTTAAAACTTTTCTACGTATAGTGGACATGTGAAGATGTATTTTAAATTTATAAGTAAAATATTACCAGATAGCTGGGTAGCTTCATACGATTCAGCTTCTAGCTTACTATGATTTGTTGATGACATAGCAAAGAAAAATTGCCTGATTTCTTTCTTAATCATGGTGCTGGAGATTGAACCCAGGTCATTATACATGATAGGCAAGTAGTATGTTTCATGTGGTAAGACATTTACAAATGAAACATGTATTAAAATTTGTATTACTTATTCAGTGTAAAATACTGCTGTGTTCTTTACAAGGTCTGTTGATAAAAAAATATGACTGCTTGACTTATTTATATTTTTCATTCATATTTATTTTGCTTTATTAGCTAGGATGTAAGGGTGGCTAGCTATTGTATTTGGTTTTTACTTTTTAAATAAATCATTTGTCAGTGTTTGTGTTTGGTTTTTTTTTTTTTTTTTTCGTTTTTCTCCGGTACCGGGAACCAAACTCACGACCTTGCGCATGCCAGGCAGGCGCTTTTGCCGCTGAGCTAAATCCCCAGCCCCTAGTGTTTGTGTTTTTAAAGATAGTATTTGGGGGAAATTTGATGACTTCTATTAATTAAAACTATGAGCATTATTGGAAATTTTACTGCAAGGTATTTAAGTCAAAAGGTAAAAGTTCTCTTATTGTGGTAGGAGGGAAGGTAGGATCATCCTGGAAGCCATAGGAAAATGGGATAAAAAGTAAAGCAGAACCTGATTTCTGTTCTTGAGCCCTTTACAAAGCAGTTGGTGAGATAGGTGAATGATAAGGCAAATCACAACACTATACAATTATATAAGAAAACAGAATTGCCTGAGGAAATGAATAAATAGTAGGTTCCATAACATTTAAGGAGATAGACTAGGTAGAATTTGAAGACATAAGTAAGAGGAAAATGAGAGAAAAAGAGTCCAGGAATTGAGAAATGTAGAGGAAAAATAAAACATTGCAAAACCATGAAGGCGGCTTTCAAGATGTATGCATTTTTGTTTTCCTCTGAGACTGTTTCATTTCAAGGCCTCTCTCAGATAATAAGTTTCACATTTAAAATTAAAATCGTTAAAACAAAAAAAAAAAAAGTGTAAATCACTAAATTGGGGGCTAGGGATTTAGCTCAGTGGCAAAGCGCCTGCCTGGCAAGCTCAAGGTCATGAATTCGATTCCTGGTACCAGAAGAAAAACAAAACAAAACAAAGAAAGGGTAAATAAAATTAAAATTGTTTTTCTCATTTTTCTTCTTTTCCAAGAGTCATCATTCCGGAATGCTTTGTGTCATGAGAGTGTCACCTACATTACCAAGACCCAGAATTGATTTTATCTTTAGTCTCCTAAGTAAATATGCTACTGGTATAAGATATACCCTGGATACATACTTGCATCAGAATCACCAGCTTGAGACTACTCATGAAGATGATGATGATACTAACCAGTCTGTGTCTTCTATAGAGGATGACTTTGTCACTGCTTTTGAGCAGTTGGAAGAAGAGGAGGCTTCAAAGCCATATGATGGTTTGTTTTTGTTTTCTTACTAGACTCTTCCCCTAGAGATCTCATATTTCTGGAAAGTTGAAAGTTCACTTTTGATTTTTTTTTTTTGTCTTTTGTCTTTTTCTTCCAGTACCAGGAATCGAATTCATGACCTTGCGCTTGCCAGGCAGGCGCTTTGCTGCTGAGCTAAATCCCCAGCCCCGAAAGTTCACTTTTGAAAGTTATAAGGGAGACTTGTTCCCTTGAAATTTATGTTGAAATTTTACCCAGTTTAAAGGTTTTAACCTTTTTTATGGTAGCAGAGGAGTTTGCCTGTGATTTTTAGCTTCATCATGACCTGGTTTTTAGTTTTACTACTTTTGTTATTTAGGTGGTACTGTTCAAGCTTTGTTTACCTTATCACCTGAAGTTCAGAACCTATCTAGGTACAAATTTCAGAAGAATGAACTGCCAGAGTCACTATTGTAGTGTTTCTAACATGCATGACAAGCTAAGCATTCCAACACTAGGTGTCCCTAGACATGGTGTAAAATGATATTATTTCAGTAAAAGATGTGTTGTTTTTTAAGTGTTACTTGGGGTGAGTCTTTCTCTTAAACAATGTAGTATAGAAGATTTATTATAAATAAAGATTGGATAATTTATTCTGTTGACTTAAATTTTTAAAAGGTCTGTTCTGGAGTAATTTAACCATTTTAATATTCTGCTATAGGAATAAACACTACACTACGGAGCCAGTGTGATGTGGCTTCTCAGACTATTTGTGGTCACCATTTGGAAATCCATGATTTAAAGAAGATTTTAGTCAGCTCTGGACAGCAGAAGACATTGGCTAAGCCCTCATCTCCCCTAATAAATGTTCTTGGACATAATGAACCACATTCTGTGAAAACTTCAGTCACAACTTCAATTTCAGAGCCTTGGATCCAGAGGAGTTTCTATAGGTCATCTAATGCTTCAGACAAAGATGGTGATGCACAGAAAACCTTTTGTTCTTCTTCTCCTGCCTACTCTTCGGAATCAGAATGCTCAAGTCCAAGTCCTGTTATTTTCTTGGATGAAGAAGGGTATCAGAAAAGTTTAAAAGCAAAACTTGAGCTGCCTAAAATTCCTGTGATGAAAGATGATGTAGAAGATTCAGACTCAGAAGTAAGTGAATTTTTTGATAGTTTTGATCAGTTTGATGAACTAGAACAAACTTCAGAGACTTCTTGCCTGTTTATAAATGATCCTGTTCAAGAGAAGTCCTCACGAAAGAAGGGGCACAAACATGAAAAATCTTGTATGAATCCTCAAAAATTCAAGTCTGATTGCCCAGTTCTTCCAGCTAATGTTAAAAAGCCAACTCCTCGAAAGCCAGAATCTCCGTATAGCAACCTGTGTGATGCTCCAGATTCTCCTCGTCCAGTAAAGGCATCAGGGGATGACAGTGGTTTGTTTAGCCCTATTCGATCCTCTGCTTTTAGTCCTCTTGGAAGCTGTACTCCTGCTGAATGCTTTTGCCAAACGGATATTGGTGGAAACCAGACTCATGATTCTGTTTATTATACCTATGAAGATTATGCAAATAGCATTTCATGTGAAGTGCTAGAGTCAGTTCTTCATAACCAACATACTAATGAAATGTCAAACATTAATAGTATTAAAAGAGGAGAAAATAAAACCGAGGATTTTAAGCATGGAAACCTTGATCAAAAAAGTAAAAGTAAATCTTTAATGATTAAAGATAGCATTCAGAAATTTGCCACAGATCTCGTGGAAAAAGGTTTTGGCAGTGCATTTAAAGACTTACAGAAAGGAGTCTCTTCATGCACCAATGCATTGTGCCACTTAGCCGTCAAATTGACATCATCTGTCTTTCAGATGGCGTTTAATGAACTGAGAAGGCAGCGTGCATTTTCACTAAAACAACGTGCCATTAGTGGCCTGGCTAATTTTTTGGTGAGTGAAGCCTTATCACATGCCTTAAAAGATTTACAGTATATAAAAAAGCAGATATTTACAAACACAGTTGCTAGGTTTGCTGCAGATCTTGCTGAAGAGCTTGTTTTTGAAGGCATCATGGAAGTGTGCCAGTTTTCATATCCTTCAACACCTCTATTGCCACAGTGTCAGTCATTTGATTTTGAAGATAAAGTAGTGAAGTCATATGCAAAAGATTTGTCTGAGTCTGTAATACAGGAAGCATTCATTGAGCTATCACAAGTTGATGTGCCTTTCACGACAAAGGCAGCAGTTAGTGTTTCTACAGATAATATCAAGTATGTGAATGCAGAAAGTGTAGCGCCACCTGTACAGACTTTCACATTTTCTCCCTCTTTTAACAATCAAGCAATTATGGTGACAAAACCAATGCAGGAATATAAAAAGGAATACACTGTGCAACAGGCCTTGTTTTGTACTTCAGGAATTGTCACTTCTATTCCAGTACCGTTGGCAGGAAGTGCCCTTCTCCCATATCATATTTTCTCTACCATATGTCAGACAAATTCTCATCTGTCACTTGATGACAGTAATCCAAATGGTGAGTCTACCCAAGCACATGTTACCACAAAAAATGAAGAGGAAGTAGCTTGTCTCAGAAACATTTGTTTACCTTCAGAACACAGTCTGGATAGCCAGAATGATTGTAAACCAACCAGTAATGATATTGAAATTCAAAGTTCTTCAAAATTAGCTAGTGGAATTAGTAACTTTTCTGCAGCAATGGTGCATACTATAGTAAATGAAACTTTAGAGTCAGTGACACCATTCAGAGTTACAAAAACAGCTGATGAACAAACTGATTATTTAACTAAAACAGTGAAGGAACATATCTCTCCTTCCTGTCAAGTAGAACCACAACAGGGGGAAGCTAGCAATAAGGACATTTTTGCTGAACTGTTATCTAAATCTGTTATTAAAGATTCCATAGATGCAAGCAAATTAATGATCTCAACTTCAGATACAAATATAGTACCTAAGGAAGGCTTACCTGTTGCTGGAGAGGAATCAAAGTTGACTTCGGAAAAGTTCGCCAAATTTCTTGATGCTCAAGATCACTTACCTTGCTGTTCACGTTCTATGAGAAAGGATTATGTTCCAGAATGTAAAGATTCGATGGTTTATAGAATTTCCTTAGAGACACTACCACTTTGTCCAGTGGTGGCAAGTCAGAAACCTGATCTGAATGAAGTTGCTAAGGATAAACCATTGAAAAAGCATAATTTGAATGATACAGCACTTGAGCCCTTATCTTTTGGACAGGAGAGCCCTTTCAGTCACTCACGTACTTTCTCCTCGACAGTGCTTGCCTGTGTAGATAGTTTGCATGTGGAAGATAAACAGAAAATCAGAGACAGAAATGTAATACCTGACACTCCTCCGTCAACTCCTTTAGTTCCATCCCAAGCTAGTTCTGAATGGGATATCAAGAAGTTAACCAAAAAGCTCAAAGGGGAATTAGCTAAAGAATTTGCACCTGCTACACCGCCGTCTACGCCGCACAACGCATCCGTTGGTAATTTGTCTGAAAATGAACAGAATACTATAGAAAAGGAAGAGTTCATGTTGAAACTCATGCGCTCTCTTTCAGAAGAAGTTGAAGGTAGTGAAGGTGAAGAGCATCCAGAAATGGATGTGAAGCCAGAGCACTCAGGGAAGAAAGTGCAGTTTGCAGAAGTGTTAGCT
Source organism: Chinchilla lanigera (assembly GCF_000276665.1). Classification (NCBI taxonomy): domain Eukaryota; kingdom Metazoa; phylum Chordata; class Mammalia; order Rodentia; family Chinchillidae; genus Chinchilla; species Chinchilla lanigera. Next base: position 4,057,440 of record NW_004955518.1, on the reverse strand, counting down.
ACACATATAATTTCTTTTGCAACTGAAATGGCAGCCTCCCATTTAGATCATAAAATGGTACAAGAATCTGAGGTTCGAAAACCTTGCTTCAATGTGCAAAGTCAAGGAAGAATATTGCCCACTTTTTCAAGTCAATCTGTTGAAAATTTTCAGACAGGTAGTTTTGCAGCTGATATGGCAGCAGAAATCATTGCAGAAGCTGAGAAAGTAGCAGAAACTAGAAGTTCTGTACTTAGTAAGCAAAAGAAGAATCTTTGTTTTGTTGATGGGGACCAAGATTATAGATCAGAAGAGAAGTTGGATAGGGAGATTGTAATGTATCCAAGAGAAGTGGATCCATTTACTCTTTCAGTACTACCAAGTTCTTGTATGTCAGGTTTGACATACAAGTATCCCAGCTGTGAAAGTGTGACAGATGAATATGCAGGCCATGTTATCCAAATATTAAAACAGGAAGGTGGTAATAGTGAGTTAATAATGGACCAGTATGCCAGTAGACTTGCTTATCGGTCTGTTAAGTCAGGTTTACAAGAAGCAGCTAAGGCAGCCAAAATGCAGAGCAACTCGAAAATGTTCCCTGTGCAAAGTGCACAAATGAAAATAAATAATGAACTGTTAATGTTCTCAAACAAAGACCACCACCAAGAAGAAGGGGAAAAAAGTGAAAGAAAAAGAAGTGGAGGTCACCTTTGTCCAAGTCAAACTTGCGAAAGGGCAAAAGATGAATGGAGAAATGAGGACTCTCACCTATATAGTTTTTCAGCCTCCCTTGCTCACTGCATAACAAGAGATGTTAAAAAGGAGCTGACAGCACCTAAAGTTGACTTGCCAAAATCCTTAACAGAGTCCTGCCCTTTTGAAAAATCTGGATATGTTGAAGATACTGAGTGTCACACAGAACCAGAATTTTTTAAGCCTCTTGAGCCTTTCTCACAAAATCAAGGATTTCACCACAGTACAGGCAGCTTAAATAGACATGGCGGTGGAGAGAATATTGTTCAAACTATAGAACAGTATGCTAAAAAAGTAGTGGATGACACTTTAGAGTTAGGTCTAGGATCCAAAGTTTTCCAAGCATCTGAGACCACAAAATCAGTAGATAGAATCACTTATGCAGAAAAGTTGTCACCGCTTATAAATCAGAATTGCAGATATTGTGACCTTAAGGAGCTCCATGATTGTACTGGAAATTCATCTCAGCACTTTTTCAAACAGGATTCACGTGTTAGTAGTAAACTCATTACGAATTCAAACTTTAGCAACATCTATCAGAAATCTAGAATTTTTCATCTCGATGTCCCTCAAATTCATGTAAATCTTGATAAAAAGTCATTACTTGCTGAGAAGATAGTAGCTGAAGCCATTGAAAGAGCAGAGAGAGAGCTGAGCAATACCAGTTTGGCAGCTGATAGTGGAATTGGACAAGATGGCATTAGTTTTGCTGAAAGCCTTACCACAGAAATAATGACATCAGCCATGACCAGTGTTGGACATGCTGTGAGCAGGTAAGTTTCAAAGTTTTGGATGGTCTTAATGCTCAAATGAAAAGTTTAACTTGCTTATGTGTGTCTAAAGTGCTATTCACAAATGTACAATTTTTTTAAACTCAATGTTTTCATACAGCATTTTTCTATGGTTTCATATCCTACATGTGATTTTCTTTATATTTTAAAGATAAAAGAACGAACACATTAACACATACACAGACATAAGCAAAACAATAAAAGCACTACAGAATTTCAGGGCTGGGGATTTAGCTTAGCGGCACAGCGCCTGCCTGGCAAGTGCAACGTCGTGAGTTCAATTCCTGGTAACAGAATAAAAAAAAAACCTAGAAGAAAAAAAGCACTACAGAATTTCAAACAAGGTGATAGGAAATTAACAGTGGTTATATTACATATTGTTATCTTCAAATTGGTTACTCAGTTAAACAAATGTAGGCACATAAGATTGATCAAACAATTAAAACTTTGTGTTTCTTTCCATAAAGCCTTAGAAACTAGTACCACAATTATCTTAGCTATCTTTTTCCCTTCTTTCTATACGTGTGATTTTCATGTGTTTTGTCTCGAGTATCTTCTGAGTGAAGGTATCATGCATTTATTTATATATTTTTGATACTGGGGATTGAACCCAGGACCTTTACACTAAATTACATCTCAAGCGCTTGTCTAATGTTTTGAGACATGGTCTCACTAAGTTGCCCTGACTAGGCTTTAATTTATGATCCTCTTACCTCAGTCTCTCAAAGTGTGAGGATTACCAGTGTGCACCACTATGCCTGGCCAACAGCTGGAGAATTTTATACAGCAAATGTACGCTATTACTAATTTTCTACTCTGAGATTAAATTTTTATAGTTTTCTTTTTCCTGTTTACAAAGGGAAGTGTTCTTACAAAGAGCTTGGTGTAATTATGTTACTCTGAGGAAGAAAACAAATATTCTGTATGTACTAACATCAGCGCCAGCACCTGGTTGTTCCATTGTATCTTGTTCTTCAGTTTCTGTTTCTTTTGCTCAGTGAGTGTAACAACTTAGTTAACATTTTCATTTTTAACCTTTTTCTATCTGAGAAAATATCAGGGCCATTCCATGTTATTAGTCTGTAGGATTATATCTGTAAGTCCCAAGGGAAAGAAAGAATATATTGAGTGAGATGGTTCTTAGTTGAGTCACATGATACCCTAGAGTTTTGAGTACTCAGCTTCAGTCAAAACTCTGACAAAGCCTGCCACATTTTGATAAAGCCGTCCTTAAAGAGGGCGATGTCATTTGTTGAGAACTCTTTTATCCAGTTATTCTTAGAATTCTTTTAGGACAAGAGGGGCTGTGGGTTTGACTTCATTAGCAGGCTGCCATTCCTGTAGGTTAGAGCCTGGAAGTTATGATCTCTGAGCTCATTTGTGGCCCACTTCTTGATTTTGTGTGGCCTGCAAGCTCAAAATATTTTTTATGCCTTTTTAATGGTTGAGAAAATAACATTTGTAACATATGAAAATTACATGAAATTCATTTCAGTCTTAATAAAATTTATTGGAACGCAGCTGTGTTCATTCATTTACGTATTTTTTGTGGCTTTTCTTGCACCATGATGATAGAGGTGAAAAGCTGGAAACACCTAAGGATTTACTATCTGGCCCTTTATAGAGAAAGTTTATGAACCTATATCAGACCCACGGTTTGTTTATTTTGTTCACAATTACTTATGATTTAGTTTGTGGCTAATAACTATTTAAAAATGAGTAAGGATAGTAAGCTAGGCCCTTTAAAAAAAAATTGAAGCAAGTTTCTTCATACAGTGGCCTCAGGTTGTTTTATCTCCAACCTCTTTCCCTTATCAAGGGAGAAAAACTCTGAAGTTTGTAAGACATCACTTCCAAGACCAGGCAAATATAGCCAATACTTTTGCTATTTATTCCTCAGTATACCCACTTTTCTTTTTTAGAGCTGTTTGTAATAGATAGTTACCCTTTGAGTTCTTGTGGTAAGCCAGCTTTTTTCCAGACTAGTATTTACAAAGAGTATTACCCTGTAATTCTTTCCCTGTTTCTTTTATGTTCTTTTTTTCCCCACAGTGGTAGGGATAGAACTCAGGGCCTTGTGTGCTAGGCATGCACTATCCCACTGAACTGTATCCCTGGCCCTTATTTTATTTTGAGATAGAGTCTCATTATTTTGTTTTGAGATAGAGTCTCAGTAAGTGCTGGTCTCAAACTCATGATCCTCTTGCCTCAGTCTCCTGAGGTGCTGAATTACAGGCATGTGCCACCCCACTTGGCTTCTCTTTTCTTAATAATTGTTTCAGTGTTGTAAGTGCTTGTGTTAGCGAGCTTTCCTGCTGCTAGATACAATGCCTGACATGTACAGCCTAAAGGAAGACAGGTTTAATTTGGCTCTCCGTCTCAGAGAATTCAGCGCATGGTCATCTTCTTGCAAGGTAGAAGTATTGTAATAGAAGACCATGGTGGAACAGACTTTCTCAGTTCATAGTGTCCAGGAAATAGAGCAGAGGCATAGTGCCTGAGAGGAAGGAGCTAGGGACCATATACAGTGGTACCTTGGTTCATGAATTTAATTTTTTTCTATGATTTGGAAAAGGGGGCCATGTTCGTGTTTGTTTCCTGATGCAGAGCTTGTGAGTAAATTGTTTGCAAACAGAAAAGTTTTTGAACTGAGGTACCACTGTGTAGTACCATACCATGCCTTCATGACCCACTCAGATATCCAGATGCTTTACTAATGTGCTGTGTGTTTCTTAATCCAATGAAGTAGACATATAAGGATTAATTATCAAAACCTACCCCATGTCAACTTCACACCCAAGCATATCTTGTTAAGCCATATTTATTCTTCAAATAAAGATAATAGTAAGTTCATATTTTTGCCTAACATAATACAGCTGTCCATGTAGAACTGGAAACAGTAATCTGTTCTTCAAAGTCTCTGGCATTTTTCAAAATTCCATCTCCTTTGAACCTCAAGGCAAACTTTGTTTTGTTTTGTTTTTAAGGCAAACTCTTCAATTGCCAAACTTTGTAAAATTCAAAAGCAGGTTATATAATCTCAAGGTGTAGTGGCACAGATTAAACATTTCTATTCTGAAAGAGAAATAAGGGGATAAAAAGAATCAGATTGAAACAAGACTGAAACCCAGCAGGGCAAACATTAAGTCTTAGGCTCTTTGTCTGGTATATGGGGCATAGGGTGATGATGTGGGTTCCTTGGGGCCTATAACTGGTTGCAGCTCACCTGACCTCTCATGGGCTGACTCCTTTCTTGGCTGCAACTTTTCTTCATGACATTCCATATCTCTTGAATTGCCACAAACTCCTGAGGTCTCCATTGTACGTTTGTGTTTATTTTCATGGCTTCATCCACTGTCCTGGAGCACTCCTTGCCCGGGCTTCTAAACTCTACTTTGAAATCTGGATGGAAGCTTTTCTGATCCCATCGCTCTTGCATTTTGCATGCCAGTAAAACCAGCATCATGTGACCAACAAACACCAAGGTCTGCTATCAGTGGAAGCAATAGTCAGGCCCCCTTGAACCCTGGCTACAACTGCCTGAGTGCCTGGATAGTTGAACACATGCCCTTCTTAAGCAGGGGTCCAGGGTCTTCCTTCTCAAGGGAAAGAGTGACACTTTTATACCCTTGAGTCTGTAGTAGGTGAACTCTTGTTGATCCCTGAGATGCCCTTAAGCAGCATCTTTCTTCTTGCTCCCGGCACAAAGTACTTGGTTTCTTTTAAATGGTTCTGATCTTTTTAGCAGCCATACCTCCTTTGGCCCCAGTTTTATAGGTTCCATCTGGTCCTTAATTTAAGTTTTTCCAGTTTTTCTGCTCTGCTTTTGGCCCCTGATTCACATTATAAATCTGGCTAAAAGCAGCCAGCAGTACCTGTGTGATAGCCTGAATGTTGAGCTGAATTGACATTTTCTCCACCAGGTTAATTAGTCACCATCCTTAATTTTTTCTCCTGCAAAGTCTCAGGACATGGGAAAAAATTAGACAAGTTTTCGGCCAGAGTGTAACACACATAATCTTTAGTCCTAATTCCAGTGGAATCCTTGTTTCCAACTGAAACCTCCCAAGCCTGGCTTTTCCTGTGTGCATTCTTACCAGTATTCTGGTCTTTTGAGCTCTGACCAGAATTACCCATCAGACTCTGCTTTTTACATTCTAAAGCTTCCCTTGCCTACATCTCCAATTCTTTGCAAAGTCTTCTAGGAAACCAGTTCCATAGGGCTTCTAAACCATATGATGAGGCACAGTCACCGCAATGACCCCACTTCTTTGTTAACAGTTTTCTGTAACTAGAAAACTACATTACTGTTTTTGGACACTTTCAATTTAAAGGAGAAAAGTTTTAATTTGGTACACTGTCTCAGAAGATTCAGTCCATGGTTGGCTGGCTCCAAGGCAGAAATGTCATGGCAGAACATCATGGTGGAGCAAAGCTGTCAGTTAAGGGAGGCCAGGAAGCAGTGCAGGAGAACAGTGCCAGAGGTGAAAGATTCACAACCATATTTAGTACCCAAGGTCATGCCTCCATGATTTACCAAGACACCAAAAGTATACTTTACTAATCTGTTAAGTGTTTTTTAACCCAGTAAAGTTGACATACCAAGTAAGAATTGACTTTGATATATATGGTGTACTGTTTCACACTTTCTGAAGTGAAAATTGTCTTTTAGACTTGAAGGGAGATTCATTCAAATGGATTATTTTCTAAGATATTTGGATTCTAGTGTCCCTTTTCTCATAAAAGCTTGATTCATGAAGCTAACCATAAATGCATCACAAAGTTGTCATATTCACCAGGCTTGTAACTGAATGTCAAATGAGAAACTATATGATGGTGGTTTTTAAGAAAAACAAAACATCTAGGCCAGTAATGGCAAACCTTTTAGAGATGAGTATCCAAACTCAAACCCAATACCCACTTACTTATTGCAAAGTTCCAGCACTGCAATTAAACCTGAAAACTGAGGTTTTAGTTTAGAAGAAAACTCATACATTAATATCTTTTGTCCTAAAAACATGAAACATGCATGCCATAGGTTTGCCACCACTGATCTAGGCTATATTCTAAGTTGTTCTTTCAAAAATCACCTAATAGGCATTAAAAACTTCTCTGGACAACATCCTGTTGGTCATTTTCTTTACACTGTGGCACATACGAGGAGAAGTGTTGAAGAAGAACAAAGTATTGTTCAGCACTATATGTAGCGTGTCCATCCTTGGACTGCATTATATAATTCATGTTGGTGTATCTTAAATACAAAAGAAGAGCTTTCAGGTGCTATTGTAGATATTGGGGATGTCAATGAAAAGAAAACAAGCAAAAATCTATGTTCTCTTAGAGCTTATGTTAGAGTGGAATAAGACAGACACTAGGTAAGTAAAATGGATCGTGTGTCTCCTTAAAGTTCAGTGCCTTGGGGGAAAAATAAAACTGGATTTGGAGAACACTGGTGACGGTGGAGTGTGGCCATAGTTTGTTTGTAGCTTTGAATAGGTAGCAGTGGAGGCAGTGTTAGCAAAGTAATGTTTGAGCCCAGAGCCAAAGGTGGTCATGTAGGAATCAGAGGAAGACAGATTCCAGGTGAAGAGGTGGGACTGTGCATAATATCTGCCAAACAGCAGAGAGGACTGTACTGCTGAAGTGGAACCAGCCAGGGAAAGTGGTAGGTGATAAAGTAGACATCATGATTTGGGACTAGCCAGTTTGTTTTAAGAACTTGGGCTCTAATTCTCATAGGTGAGAAGCCGTGGAAGTTTTTGATGGGAAGACTTGTATTTTAAAAACATTACTTTAGACTACTTTGTTGAAAATAATATGTAAAAATGGCACTTACAGTAGATGAGCAATGAATGCAGTTTTCTGTGATAAAGAAGTACATATATAAATGTCTCTTCATTAGAAAAAGAGTGAAAGGGGTGTGATCCATGCTCAGAATCCTGAAGAGATTAGGCTAGTTTTGAATATAGGCCTGATTGACACTGCTAGAATTTCTGAACTACTTTTTTGTTGTTTTTGTTCTTAAAGCCAGAAAGAGTTCCTTTACTACAGATAAAAATATTGTTTTACAAAGCAGATGATTAAACTGTGGAATGATTATTTCCTTAAAGTGTCTCAGTTGAAAGTATGAACTATTTTAAACAGAATTTAATAAATGATGCAGTGGGGTGGAACTATAGTAGACTCTTAGATACCTCAGTTAGCTTTGAAATTAACATGGTCTGGTTATTAGCAGATAAAATGAAGTGTTTGAGACCACTGATGTAACTCTGAATATAACTTTTGTCATACTTATTATCATCTCAGTAGTCAAATAACTTAGAATGTATGATGCTTCTGGTATGATTTATTTTATTTATTTATTTATTTTTGTCTTAGTTCAAAGGAAGGAGAAGATGCTCAGTCAACTGAGTCACTTGGTAGCCAGCAGCTGAATCTCAGTATTGGTGAGGACAGCACTGGTAGCTGGTCCAATTTAAGTTTTGAGGATGAACACCAAGATGAAAGCAGCAGTTTTCATCACCTAAGTGAAAGGTAACTATAGCTGTGTATATAATTCTGTAGTGTAGGTCTTCAGACCTCAGAAGTGAGCTGTACATTTACATTGAGTATTATTTGAAATTCCTAAATTTGGAAATCAAAGTATATTTTATTCACAATGCATTTTTAATGGTTTGGACAGTTATTTCATGCAGTAGTTAGCTGAGCTAATTTTGTTCGGGTGTACCAGTAATTGATTTGAGAAATATTGTAGGTGGTTTTTTTTCACCCATCTTTTAAGCCTTTCCTGAGCTTTTCTGATTTTTTTTTTTTTTTTTTTTTTTTTGGTACCAGAAATCGAACTCATGACCTTGTGCTTGCCAGGCAGGCACTGTGCCTCTGAGCTATATCCTTGGCCCCTTTCCTGAGCTTTTCACAAACATGTTGTTTTTAGAAACTTTAGAGAGGGCTTTTTTTTTTTGTTTTCATTAGAGGATAGGAAAAAGGACAGGTGTCTGTAACAGGGATCAAAATAGCTATGTGGTTCTTCTTGATAATGAAGTAGTGTTTTGTGGAGGGGAAGGAAAGGGCCTTTGCATTGCTGTTAGAAACAAAGTAAACTGGAGCATTTATATGCACTTGAAAGATTTAAAAATACATAAATCAAAGTTATTATAAAAATATGATTTTTAATACCAGAAGACATTTAACTCATATATATAGCCTTTCTTAGTTAACTTCGTTCATAACAGTATCTTTGAAATATGTTACTAATTATGACAAAGTGTTTGTTTCTTACATTATCCCAAACTAAAGGCATTCATGATTGACCTATAAATTCCCATAAAATTTTTATCCACTTCAGCTAATAATTGAAAATAGTAGGTATCATCCATAGCTAAGTCAGGGGAGGGTAAGGAGTTCTTGGCTTACTTCTGGTTTGAGGTGTAAGTGGAAAGGGACTTCGATTGAACCGAGCCTTTGGAATTGGCTTACCAGGGAGAAGGAAGAGGCTGTTGGAAGAGGGCAGAAGGATGCATAAGGAAAGCACATAGCCTTTCCTGTGTTAGAATACTTTATTTCAAGAGTGTTTTGCCTGATGCTTGGATTAGCCAGTATTAATACTTTCATAAAGGATGTATTGTGTCATAATTTGTTATAATTCTTAGAAAAATGCTAGTATTTCTTAAAATCTAGTTCTAAAAAATAGTCTTTAAAAATGGTAGAAGCAAGTGGGGCCATGTCACAGATTATAATTTGGTCCTTTTCCATAATTTCATCTAGAATAGAATGCTAACATTTAATTTTGTTCTCTCATCCTTGAGAAACATAAGGTTCTGGGATTTCAGTGAAAGGTGACATTGTTGCTTAGGAAATCCGGTATTAAAATAGGAGAACTGGGGCTGGGGACTTAGCTCAGCGGCACAGCACCTGCCTGGCAAGCACGAGGTCCTGAGTTTGATTCCCAGTACCGGAAAACAAAACAAAACAAAACAAAACAAAACAAAACAAAACAAAACATAACATAACATAACATAACATAAAAAAAATTAAATTAAATAAAATAAATAAATAAAATAAAATAAAATAAAATAGGAGAACTATGTAGGGGCCAGTGGTCCTAAAAGGACTTGGAGTCAGTTGAACACCCTGCCGAGGTGTTAGCTAATTTGATGAGAGTAATAGAGCAGTCTATTAGGTTCTTTTGTTCTGTCCTCAGCATTTTTAAAGCAGTATTAAGAAAATATTTACTTGTGACTAACTCAGAAACAACGCTGAAAATTAGTCTCATTAACAAAACCAAGACCAAATCAAGCTGAGGCTAAAATAATTATATTTAATATGAGTAAAAGCATTTAGGTTGCAAAGCTGGCTCAGTAGCTTCTTGTCAGAAAAACACCTGTTTCAACTGACCATAGTCTTAATAGGAACTAGCATTTTTGTGTGGATTAAGGTTCAGGCACAAAGAACAAGACAGCAGGTTCATCCTAGGTTGGTGGTGCAGTTGTTGAACATAGGGTTTCCAGAGCCTCACCTCCAGAGATACTGATTCAGTAACAGTGGAGGGTCCTGAAAACCCACCTTAGATCATTAAAGAGTAGGTGTTTGGAGGGTACCCTTGAGATAGGTTGTTTTACATGTTACATCTTTTGGTGACGTTTGCTGTAGGTACTGTTCTTTTTTTTTTTTTTTTTTTTGGTTTTTCTCCAGTACCGGGAACCGAACTCACGACCTTGCGCTTGCCAGGCAGGCACTTTGCCACTGAGCTAAATCCCCAGCCCCTTGTAGGTACTGTTCTTATCTGTTAAAGAGAGCTTCATGGCAGATGACACCTTGCACTTTTACCGTAAGGGATTGAAGTAGAAGATGACAGTTTTAAAAACGAGTTTAGATTTTCACAGAGCTGTATAATTACTTGATCAGAAAGAGAATAGCCTATGTATAGTTAATCTCTTAAATATTTCAAGTGGTTTATGAATCTCTACAGAAGCTATGTATTAAGTAAGAGATGAGGCCAGACTTGTAGAATTCTTGAGATAATTCTTAGGAGATGTGTCAGAATTGATAGTAATCTTCATATGGCTAACAGGCAAGATAAAGGATTTTAGTACTTGACTACCACTAGTTTCAAGATATAACTATTCTAGACATAGAGAATATGAAAAAACATAAAATGATGGAAGCAGAACAATGTTTCAAGAATGCGTGAGGGCCAAGGAGATAGCTCAGTGGCACAGCGCCTGTCTGGCAAGCGCAAGGTCATGAGTTCGATTCCTGGTGCCAAAAAAAATTTAATAAAAATAAATAAATAAGAATGAAATAGAATGTTTCTTAGTCAAGAAATTAAGATTTTTTTTAAGGGGCTGGGGATTTAGCTCAGCTGCAAAGCGCCTGCCTGGCAAGCACAAGGTCGTGAGTTCGGTTCCCAATACCGGAGAAAAACCAAAAACAAAAAAAAAAAAAAAGTTTTTTTTTAAAATGTTGGGGTTAATATATCTTGCAGTTTATTCAGGATAGTACTGATTTACTTGTGCTGCTCTGGTATAATTATTGTGACTTCATTTCATTTTGAAAAGTATCCTGGTTAGATGAAAAATTACATGGTCACCCTAATTACAAGTAGTATTTTATAAATAACTGACTTTAAATCTGACCTGTTTGGGGCCAGGGATATAGCTCAGCAACACAGCACTTGCCTGGCAAATGTGAGGTCTTGATTTCGATTCCCAGTACCAAAAAGTATCTGACCTATTTTTTAGGTGCAGGGAGAAAGAGGAAATGAAGTTAGGGAATTTGAAATTTTAATCTTTACATTGTTTAGCTATTATTTTTGTGGTTCATCTAATACTTAGGTGATGGATTTGTTATTAATGCAGGACTCATTAGGACAGGTAAGATTTCAACTTTGTGATTTTTGTTTAGATAACTAGTTTATTAATAAAAGTAGCTGCAGTGTTTGAGATCATTATTTTCCTATTTCTCTTCGGCTGATAGCTGTCTGATCATTCTATATTTCTGTATTTTCTCATTTTTAGTTTGACAAGACTGCATTAAAACTCTGGTTTAAATGGTTTTATAATTGATCTATATTTGGTTGAACTTACATTGAAAAAAAAACTTCAGTTTTAAATTGTATTCTCTAATACATTACTGTTTATGGCAGTTTAATAGTGTTAAAGTGAATATGGATAGGTAAATTATACTTTAGCCACCCTTTTTTTGTAACCTTGTCAACATTTACTGATGTACAAGAAATGACTAATTCATTTTTTAGAACCAAAATTTTAGTTTGTGTAAATATTAATTTTTATAGCCCCCTAGCCTGATATTGGAAACATAGCTGCTTATCACTGCAAACTAATGGCTTACTAATTATTTTAATAATTAGGAATGATTAGAATCTTTAAAAAATTGCATGTTGAAAGTTTTACTCTGAAAAATTGAATTTGTTTCTGAAAAAGGTTGCTTTTTTTAAAAAAAAAGTTGCTTTGCTGCTGTTATAGAATATAGTTGCTTTCTTCTTCCTTGAGTTAGGTAATGTAAGAAGCTACCTGTGTGTGGCGCTAGTGACTCACCAACAGGACCTTGTTTATTCCAGCTGTATTCTGAAGAGAATATGTTATTTGCCACCTACCATTTTACACATAAGTTATGAAATAAAGGTAATTGGCATAATAAGAGTATTTTAAAAATCAAAAGCGAGATTTGAGACTGTGTTTTGGTATTTCCATTGGATCTTCCCCACACTCCTCACCCTGTTTTGCAGTATTTGAAAACCTGAGAGTCTTAAACTATATTTTCCTTTTTAAATTTTATCCAAAATGAAATCTTGTAACAAATTATATCCTAAAATTTGCTATAAGATGTTAATTTCATCATAAATTTATTTTGTGTCCTAAAAAGAACCATTGTTTTCTTAATATATAAAGTAAATGTAATTTTAGAATAATTTTCATGATGTATTGGGGACAGAGGAAAAAAATTCCCCAGCCTCTGACCAAAACAAGTACTCCTGTTAGTAATGATCTCATCCCCTTCATGGATGCCTCCCTTATTGTGGCAGCTTCAGGATTTGCAGTTACCAAGGACAGAAGCTGTTCCCAGGAAAACAAAGGTGGTTTTGCTCTTCATTTTCTAGTTCAGCTCTGTTCTTTTCTTCCTCCAGCAGTAATGGTAACAGCAGTAGCTGGAGCAGTCTTGGTTTAGAAGGAGATTTGTATGAGGACAATTTATCCTTTCCAACATCAGACAGGTTGGTTCAACCTGGAAAGTTAAAAGCTGATGAGTCTTTCACCACTAATGCATGATGTCATATTCTTAAGAAAATGTGGGTTACAGTGCCAATATGTATCAATCTGCTTTTCTCCTGTATTTTGACACGATTCTGCTTGTTAAATTTACATCTAATGAAAAAATTCAACTGTGCTAAGATATGACTGACATCTAATTGCAAAATGTGTGCTGTTATGCATGGGTTGCTCTGCTTGCTATTTTCATTCTTCCAATTATTATTTCATTAAAAGAGCTTGCTTCCTACAGGATTTCTGGTTTTTTAAAAATTTTGTTTGTGTATGTAGTTTTGTTTTATATACAAGAAAAGTATAGAAAAATGTTTTTAACTGTTTAAAAAGAAATGGCATCAACAGAATTACGTTCTGTGATGTTCATATATTCTATTATCTAAAGTCAAATTACAATAGTTAAACTTTAAATTATTTGAAATTGACTTTTATAAGAAATTACTTGGCTCTGAGTAGAGTGAAGTGGGACGTACTGGTGACTGGGAGCTCTCTATTATGTGCAGTGCAGTTTTTAACATGAAATGATGTGAGAAGCAAAGCTTCCTTATTGTCATTTCTACCCTTTCTTAATGTCATGTCACATTGTAACATTCATTCCTTAACTGCATTTTTAAGGAGTAGCTTTAATACATTATTAATTAAGCTCTTTTGTTTTTTAAAAACTACTTCTGTTTTCTTCAAGAAGTGATGAATCGGATGATAAAGATGAAGAGCATGAGGATGATATAGGAGGTTAGTGACAATTTGTTTTTCAAAGTGTTTTTACTATAAGGTTCTCAGGAACAGTCTTTATGGTTTGTATTTGTGCATATTCATCAAATAGTCCCTAGGTTTTTTGTGTAAAACATGGCAAGTCAGGGTATTCTTCTTGTAGTTTGGGCCAGTTTGAGGTCTCCGTTGAGCAGTTTGTATTACTTGATTGCCACACTGGTGAGGTACTCATTAGTGTAAAGACTAAAACATTTTAAAAGATTATTCAATTATTTGAGAAATGTATGGTTCTTTCATAATCATCTTTTAAAAATATAAAATCCTTAGTCGTTATAAGATATAATTTATTATAATTATGGCATATTACTCTCATAATATTTTCCTTCTAATCTGGTAACTTCTAAATTTAGTATTTCATGTTATCACACTTACAGAAATCAGTAAGTAAAAATAAAAAGATTTTTTAAAGATCCTTCCACAGTCTTCCCTCCTCCAATTCCAACCTGAAGTCATACATACATTTATTTAAAGAAAATACTCAAAATTTTCTTTAATGAGCATAGTTCTAAATAGGTTGCTACTAGATATCATTGTTCAGTTTCAGACCATGGTTTGTAATCCCTAATTCATATATTAGAATATCTAATTGAGTCTAGGAACTTTTCATATTGAAGTTGAGTTGTAATTATATTCAGATAATTGTTGAATTTTCCCCCGTAATTTAATTTTTCTTCATTATGAAAATGCTAGTAACATCTATAGAGTAGCAATGTAAATAAAAAAGAATATTTTCACTGGTTGAGATACTTGGTTTCGGACCAGTGAAGTTTTTGTTCTTCAGAAGTAGGCAAATGGAGCAAATGCTGAAAAGAATTTCTTGAAAAGTACTTATGACACCTGAGTTTCTAGTCTAGTTTTATTAACCACTTGGAATTCCTTATTTAGGGAAGTCATGTGTCAATTTTTAAGCTAAAAATCTTTAGCCTTATAATATACTCTTCTTGTCTCTTGTCTCTGTGAGAAAACCTTCTTCATATAAATCTGCCAGAGCTGTTTTCCTTATCAAATATAGAGTCAGATTAGAGCAGTATTTTTAGAGTTAGTGATAAGCGAGGTAATGTTTACTTTCCGTGTTTTGTTGTTGTTGTTCACTAAGAAAGTGTTGACTTTGCCTAAAAATTGTGTACTTTTCCCCTTCTCATATCTGTGAGCAGAGCTATCCCAGATGCTACCATTGTACCAATGCATGTGATAAGTATTTCTCTAATGAACTAATAATTATTGCTAAGCTTACTTTGCTGAGGAATGATTAAGAGAAAAAAAGATACTAGTTAATACAAATAAGAAATTCATTTAAAATATTTCTCTTTTGACATTAGGCAGGCTATCTGAAATCTTTTCTGAGTAGGCAGAAATTAGGAGGTTAATGATAGGCATATATGACATTACTCAGCTTTTCAATTGTAGGCATCTCATTATGTAGAAAATAATAGTCCACTCTCATATTTAAATTAGAAGATAGATTGGTCTGGATTTGCAGAAAGAGTAAAGATTATGGAAATCTTAAGGCAATAAATGCTTCTTTTCTCCCCTTTTTAAATAGGTATTATTATGTAGTATCAGTCTCTTCTGTTTTTACTGTTGGTCAGTCTGGTCTTTAAAGAAAGGTGCTTGAAAAGTAAGGAGAGCTGTTTGCCATTTCATCAGGCCAAGCACCTGGGAGCCCTAACTAGGAACGTCAATTCTGTAGGATTTGTAGAATGACTCAGAAACCTTGTCTTGTACCGTAGTTTATTTGTTCTACTATTGATTGAGTTACTAGAGAGAAGGAAAGAAAGAGAAATAAATTTATTTTTAGAGAATAATATGGACCAATTTTTTAAAACTAATAATTAAGGACCAGCACAAAATGATTAGTAGTGATGCAGAAGACCCTGCAGAGTGTAGCAGAAAACCAGGAATATCCATTAACAACATTTCCATTACTGATGAATATTGATTGGCATGTCTGCCAGTGCCCCTGATGCTCACTTCTTATGAGGTTAGGGGTGTTCCAGTCTCAGCAGTCAGTATTGCTCAGTCATCTGTAAGCAAGAGTGTTTAACACATGACACTGGTCCCCAAGTCATTAGTTTTACAGTCATCAGGGATACATCTTTCTTTATGTCAAAATGAATTCTCATTAAACGATAAAATATACAGCATCTTTTTTATATTAGAATTGTACTGGAGAATTTCCTGATCTGGCTTTTGGGATATAAATGGTTGTATATTTTTCCTGTTTTGCTTGAACAATGAAATGGTTCAGAGCATGGAGCCATATACTTTGTTTATAGCTTGTCTTAGTCAAATCCTACTGTAAACTCTTGGTTTGCTTCATAGCTCATAGAGTACTTGTGAGGGCTAAAGGAATTTTTATATGTAAAAAGCCTAGACTGATACTTAAGATATAATATATGCTGTACAAGTGCTTATCACTTTTCTTTATTTGAAATATATATTTGTGTGTTTCATTTTTATTTTGATTTTAAGGATAGTTTTATAGTTTGATGTCCTCTCCTTTTCCTTGTAGGTCCTAATTCGACCCAAATTATGGCATTAGTAGTATTTGAATTCATTGTCTTAAAATAGTATTTTACATTTGTGCTATCAGTAAATGATCAAAGTTATTCCTTGTTTTAGCATTCTTTTCCTCTTTGGAAGGAATATTTTTGTTGATGTTATGATATGTCAAGAAAAATATTCATTGGAATGTAAGGCAAAGAATATTTTATATATATATATATATATATATATGGAAATCAGAGTATTAAGAGTTGAATTAAATTTCATTTCATACTGTTTAAATTTATTAGGTTTGGAGCAAGATGAAAAGACTTTGCTGATTACGAATATTGACATGGAGCCATGCATTATAGATCCCCAGTTAAGGATTATTCTTCAGTGGCTCATTGCTTCTGAAGCTGAAGTTGCAGAACTTCATTTTCATGATTCTGCAAAGAAAGAATTTATACTAGTAAGTACCTACCTGACAGCGTGGACATAGGGTACACTTAACGGTGTGTAATATTCTTGTCACATTGCTGGTTTAATAAGGTGCCTGTTGAAAACAGAATGGTTAAAGGCTTAGTCTGTGGAGTCCAACAGTTTGGATTCAGATGTCAGCTCTGCCACCACTCCCAGCAGTAAAACCGTTGGGAAGTTAACCAGTCTAAGTCTCAGTTTCTTTAGTTGTACTATTGAAATATGATTATAAAATCTATAGAATTTGTGAAGATCAAATACAATACTATAAAAACAAAAAGTTAAAAAAAAAAAGTTTAGTCTAATGGTTGGCGTACACCTAGTTCTCAAAGATTTTATTAATAAACGTTTTATGTGTTTTTATGAAAAGATCAAGTTATTATCTGTTTAATTGCTTCATAATTGTACTTAATATGGGTCTTTGATAATCTAGCTTCATGTGTATGAGAAGCTGGCATAATCAAAAGCCAATAAAAGTGTAAACAAGATATTTTTTACTGAGCACGTAGTGTGTGCCAAACACTTTGTTAGTCAAATCAGTTTACAGTCTTAAAAGTTTTTGCCCACAGAACTGTCCTTAAGAAAACTTTAATCTCATTTTAGGGTGTAAAGTAGTTTAATGAATAAACAAATACACAATGGGAAGCTGGAGAGAAATAGCTACAAAGAATGGCTTTCACCCCAGATAGCTCACTTGAGATGTTAGTAAGAATTGCCTCCTCAGTATTCTATAGCCATGATGAGGAGGAGGCCAAGGA
>NW_004955518.1:4026552-4039657 GCF_000276665.1 Chinchilla lanigera | reverse complement strand
AAAAAAAAAAAAAAAAGAACAAACAAATACATGTTGCTCAATAGTGAAAAAGGAACATTCAAGTTACTCTCATTTTCTGGTTCAGAGTTTATGAAGATATTGTTGAGAGAAGTGAGAAGAGATTATACAATTAAAAAAAATTTTTTTGCCATTTTTGTTTTTTAATTTTTTTTGAGGCAAGGTCTTGCTGTGCAGTTTATGCTGTCCTTGAACTCACTGTGTAACTCAGGCAGGCCTTGATCTTGCAACAGTCTCAGCCTCTCCTGAGTGCTAAGATTACAGATGTGTGCCACCATGCCTGGCTTATCATTTTTATTTAAACTAGACCCTTTTTAATTTAAATAAATTTTGGATTGAAGTAGAAAGAGAAAATAGGACAGAAAGGGGTGCTCAGGAAATCAATTATCAAAGGGCAAGAATGAGTAGGGGGAATTGCTAGAACTGACCTTAAGAAGGCAGACATTTTCCAGAGTCATTTAGTTTTAGGTAAACTGATGCTTAAAGGAAGGCTTTCTGTGGGCTGAAGTGATGATGGTTGTCACCTTGTCACCCAGCCCAGGGACCTTTGCCTGATGACTGAGTGAAATGGGATGCTTAAAGGTGGATGGCAGTGCCTTCTTATGTTTATTGTTTATTTTAAATAATGATCCTTGTTGGCCATGCTTGGCTGGAGCCCCACAGGGCTGCTTGGAAGCTGTGAAACCGCTAAGAGGCAGTACAGTATATCTTTAGTGATAATGAGGATAATAGAAATAACTTAATTTTTTCTTTCTGGGTAATATACTATTAATTTTGGTAGTTTCATTATTAAATAGAATAAATATTATTACCATAATCATAAATCAATGAGAGATAGTTGTATAGAAACGAGAAAATATAAAAGTAAAAAAAAAAGAAAATATAAAAGTATACCTATGTGAATGAAAAAAGACAAAAAGTATCAAATTTAAGAACTTGTATACTCCAAAGGACACTACCAACAAACTGAAAAGACAGCCCACAGAGTGGAAGGAAATACTTGCAAATTATATATCTGATATATCTTATACCTAGCATATATACATACAATTTAATAATAAAAATGCAAAAAGTCTGATAAAAAATGGGCAGAAAATCTGAATCGTTGTGGATCTTCCAGAGAAATCAGATGGCAAATAAGTATGTGAAAAGATGTTCAATGTCAGTAGCCATATACAAATCAAAACTACTGTTTTATTCCCACTAGGATAGCTTTATTTTTTACTTACTTATTTTTTTGGTCTTTTTTGAGACAGGGTCTCAGTATGCAGTTCAGGGTGGCCTTGAGCCCAACTTTGTAGCCAGGCTGGTCTTGAACTCGCAGTGATCCTCCTGCCTCAGCCTCCCAAGTGCTGGGATTACAAGTGTGCACCACCACAGCCGGCAGGATAACTTTAATAGTAGTAAGTGTTAGCAAGGATGTGGAGAAATTGGATCTTTTATCCATTGCTGGTGAGACTAAAATGGTACAGCTGCTTTGGAAAACAAGCAGACGGTTCTTCACAAAGTAGTATTATCATGATATCCAGCATTTCCACTGCTTGATATACTCAAGAGAAATGAAGATGTGCACAAATGTTGACGGCAACATCATTCACGATAGCTAAAAAGTGGGAGCACTCCATATGTCATCAACTGATGAGTGAGAGAAATGTGTGTCCGCGCAGTAGAGCTGTATTTGTCAATAAAGAATAATGAAGTACAGTGATATCTTGGTTCACAAACTTAATTCTTTTCACAGTTCAGGTCACAAACCAAACTGGATGAGAACCAAATCAAATTTACCTATAAGGTCGACATTGAACCTAACTGTAGAATTTGGTTTGGTTCTCGTCCATATCAGTACACGACCATAATTGTGGAAAGAGTTAAGTTCATGAACCGAGGTACCACTGTATTAAAACCTACTAACCCATGTTGGAACCTGAAAATAATTAGCTAAGAAAAAGAAGGTGGTCATAAAAGACCTCATGTAAACGTTATGAGTCCACTCTATGTGAACTGTCCAAAATGGGCAAATCCACAGAAAACAAAAGCTTAGTTGTTGCCTTGGATTGAGGAGTGCTACAGAGAAAAGACTTTGATTTCTGATGAGAAGGACTTTTCTTTGGTGTGATAAGAGAAAGTATTCTGATATCAATTGTGATGATAGGTGCACTCAGCTTGGTGAATATAGTAAAAGCCATTGCATGTAAATTATATCCCAGTAAAGCTGTTTTTAAAAATATTAATATTTCTAATATAGAAAATCAAAATAGTTTTACAGCTCTTTCAAAACTTAAGTACTTTTACAGAGCTAAATAGGCAAAAGAGTGAGTGAAGTCATGTTCCAATTGGCCATGGTAGAGTTTATTTAAAACTGCATTTATTTACTTTTTTAGTTGTTTTTTTGTTGACGCATTAAAATTTCTTAACTTAGAAAGCCAAGTTTCCATTGAGGCTAGAGAGTCTATTCCAGAGAAGAAAACCACACTATACGTTGTGGGAGGAGAGTCCACATCCTTTCATTAAGCTTGATGTTGTCTTTTATGTTCCTGATTGAGAGTGTGGCAGATATATTTAATTAGGTGAAGAATTTCCTGTAGAAATTTAGCCTCTGCCCTCCCACTTAAACTGGCGGTGAGTGTGGTTTGTGGAGCACTCGCCAGCAATCACAGAGTGCCATTCTGGGGGCTGGGGATTTAGCTCAGCGGCAAAGCGCTTGCCTGGCAAGCGCAAGGTCGTGAGTTCGATTCCTGGTACTGGAAGAAAAGAAAAGACAAAAAAAAAAAAAACCAAAAAAAACCCACAGAGTGCCATTCTGTGGAGGGGATGTGTTTATAAAGGGCAGGAAGGGAAAATGTTTCATTTGGGTAAAGAGATGGTTTAGGGGATAAGATCTTGTTGTAACTGGGAAACAATATTTAGTTGTGAACAACAGGATTCGGATTTTTATCAGAGGATAAAAACAAAAATTTTATTGTTAGAAATTTGTTTTCTGTTAATGTTTTATGTATTTTTCTTTCTTAGCTTTCAAAACGGTTACAAGAAAAAGGATGGAAAGTGGGAGACCTCCTGCAGACTGTGCTTAAATACTATGAAGTGGTGGAAAGAACTTCCAGTGAGGAGAGGTGCAAGTCGCTGTTTGACTGGCTTTTGGAAAATGCATAGTATAAACCTCAAATTAGTGTATTTTATTATTTGTTTTGAAAGGGGAAGAAACAGACAAGTATGTTTAGGGTAAATTTGAATAGTAAATAGGAACATTTTAGGTGATTTGGGAGAAAAGTACAGATTTTTAAGTGCTTTCTGTCATCACAAAGTGTATATAGTTCATACTTTTGTAATCCCTGTTAAAATATTATCTTTACCTTTCTTCTGTGCACATATGTAGTGTGTATAACATGTATATGAAGGAAGGAAGAAAGGTCTTTCCATAAGGTTTCTGGGGACACTGTCTGACAGCATTGTTTTTGCATCCGAACAGTGCTGCTTGAAACTGCAGAGATAGCTAGGGAGATGGTCCAGTGATAAGTGACTTACACTTGATCCTTTACAAATGGGTATCTAAGGACACATCAGTAACCAAAACGTAAAATTAAAGCTGGTTTGTTTGTGGTAAGTTTTTAGACTTTTTGTCCTGTTTTTAAAAATCAGTTTTATGTCAATAGCTTAGCTATTGGCAGCTTTGTGGTTCTCTCCAAACTGTAATTTTTTAGCAGGAATATTGTTGTTTTAGGTTTCTGTAAATACCATAAGGGATAGTTTCCCAGGCCTTCCATCAAATGACATTATTTGCTAATGCTACCAATCCTTAGGGCATGAAAGTGGGGTGGGGTGTGTGTGTGTGTGAGAGAGAGAGAGTAACAGTGTGTGTGTAAAGGGGAATTTTAACCTTGCCCAGTGGTTTGTTTCCTCTTTTATTTTACTCTCTTAGTTAAAAAGCGTTATTAACATTAAAAAGGTGCTTTAAAATAAAATGTCTATAAAGATTGTGCAGTAAGAATTTTGGACTTACAAATGAAAATTCAAATTGAAAAACAGTAAAATTTTAAAAATAATGTTAATATGGAAATGCATTCAGAGGAGCCTAATGTGTTTCATTGTTGGATTTTTGAAAAAAAAAAGAGAACTCTACTTACCAAGAATAAGTTTTCTGTAGAAAAATTGTGAATCTCCGCCCCAAATAAAATGTATCTGCAGTAATTTGTAAAGTTCTCTGCATGATCTTTCTGGGCTCTACATTTCCTACTGTATCTTCAGAAACTGCAGGGTGACATGAACAGAAGGACCAAGATTGTGTCTTGGTTTTACATGTGTAGGTATGTATGTGCAGCTTTTTAATTTTTCCAGTAGTGGATTTTATAATCTAGGATAAACCACCTTTTGTGTAGGCTTTGATTTTTTTACTCTTACCACATTTTTTTTCCTCCAGACATTACTCTACAAGCTACACAAAATGTAGAAGACATAGTACCTATCAGGGAATAGGGAATCAGGGCAGTTACAGCAATTTGAGTTAACAGTTATAGTAAAGAAGTATGTTTTATAGTGAAAGATTCAGATTTGCTTTTTAAGAAAAATGTCAAAATACTTAAATATTTTGAGTTTACACTGTAGACTTCGTTTTTTTCTCAGTTTAAGGTACAGGTATAGGATGATCCCTAATGATAAATTTTCCTGAAGTTTCTTCAAGTATTTTTTGAGGTAAAGAAAGGAAGGAAATATATAACTGGGATTGTTTCTGCCCTTAGTTTTTAAAAATTTCAGATGAGGCCACACTGGACTGGAGTTTAAATGTTAGGACCAGGAATGTTTACTCTTAGTTGTAAGGTAGATTCATTGATGAAGTTCAGATTGCATTTTTACAAGTAACTACCAAATTGTATTTAGTAGTTTGGGTGTAAATATGGCTCTTAGTAACAACAAAGCTGGGTTCTGAATTTCTTTTAAAGTGATAGTGTATTTTTTAAAAGTTTCTGTGTTTGAAATGCTTCTGTTAATTTATGTTAATGATATAATCATTTTGAGCTAAAGTTTTTGACATACTCGTATTTCCTTTGCATTTTGCTGAGTTCAGAGTTCCATCATCTAACAACTGCCTACTGACAAACCCGTCATTAGGTGTTGGAATGTGTGATAATAATAATAGTGGAACTCCACATTTGCATCAATTCAGTGCGGGGGCATTGAGAAAAGTATTAAATATTGGTATATGTGAAAAGATGTTGAGTTAAGCTTCCTTGTATAGAGAGAATGTTTGAATAGTATCTTTTAATCATGTACAGTCTATATTAACTTTCTTTAAAGACTGATTTTTCCAAAGATGTTATACATTTGTTTGGTTGCTCAGTCTTGAAAACAGCCTTGTTAAAAAAAAATAAAACAGCCCTCTTGAGGACAGCTCTGTCTTATTTAATTACAAATCTGCTTGACGTATTTATAACATCGTAATATTGCTATTCTGTACATTTTGGACCTAATGAAATATGTCTTATTCAAAATTGTGAAAATTTTGATGTGCAATGAACTGAATTCTTTGTTTACCTGTTTTAAAATCATCATGTGATTTGTAGAAAGAAAGTGAATGAAACCTCCAGTAAGAGGTTTTCAGAACATTAGTTCAGTCTAAAATAGGGCAGTTCTTTCATGCTCTTTTCCTAAGCCAAGGTTAAATTACATTTGTATTTTGGGTATTATTAATTTTGGGTATTATTAATATTGATTTTGAAAATATTACTGATTTATTAAAAGTAGTGATTCATTTATAAATCACAGAAGGAAGTGACTCTCTATTGGATGAATGAATTAATATAACTTAGTGGCAGTATAACACCTTTGAGAGTAACTCGGTGAACATAGGTGGTACCTTTGTACTTTAAAAAATGTTGCGCTTACCCTTTCAATATTGGTTGTGAATTAATTCAGTTCATAATAATTTAATTCTACTTAAAAGTTTTATGTTGCTGGTAGGAGAATTTAGTT
The DNA here is from genome assembly GCF_000276665.1 of Chinchilla lanigera. NCBI lineage: Eukaryota > Metazoa > Chordata > Mammalia > Rodentia > Chinchillidae > Chinchilla > Chinchilla lanigera. The sequence continues at coordinate 4,033,675 of NW_004955518.1, read as the reverse complement.
ACTTAAGTACACTGTGTATAAAATGAAGATAATTTACCTATATAACATAGGTAAGCTTGACATTACTGCATGTTCTCCAAATGCAAAGTGTAATTTTTGTTCATAAGAGTCCAGTCGGATGGCTATTTAATTTCTTGGCTAATATTATTCCACAGTTAATATCATTAATTTCCCACCAGTATATCACTTTATATTTTATGCTTTTCAAAGAAAACTTTACGCAGAATTTTAAAAATGATGCATCCATACTCAGGGGTTAGGGAGGATACTTTCCATTTAAAGCCCTGTCCACCTGTTACCTGCACAAGAGAATTAGAGCATCAGTGGGAATTAGAAAAGTTGTACTATGAAGTGAGTTGCATTTTTTTCTCATTTTCAGAAAAAACCCTGCAAAACATTTAATCATTTACTGTATTCTTGCTCCAAAGATGCAGATACAGTGTTAGTCACTCTTGTCACTTTAATTTATTTATTTTTTTAATCACCCATGTACATTCCTTTCATTTACAGTTACAGTTCTAGAAGTTCTCATTTGTTATTGTAATGTTTGAATACTGTTTTAATGCCAGGTTTTAATATTGCTGGATTTGCTACCTTTCATTACTTGTGCAGTGTTAAAAGTAATACACATTCTTGTTTAATTATCAGATATATAACAAAAGAAGCTTTGAATAATTACAACTTTATTTGGCTGTGCTGAGTTATTATGTAAAGATCTTATACTGTGTAGCAGTAACTTTTTTTGCTGTTCAGTAATTAACTGTTTGCTTACCAAAATATTAACTTCAGGATGCACTAAACTTTTGTTTTAGTAGTGGTGTTTAAAAAGTTTCAAAAATTACTTTTGTAATAGTTTGCAATTAATTGTTCCTTTTCAGTTGTTTAAGCCTGTGATCTTTCCCAACTAAGAATTCTACAATAAATTTAAGAAATCCCTACCTTTGGTTTTCATTCTGTAATACTTCATTAATTACTCTGTGCTGAATTAAAAAGCACGCAAGACGGTGGTAACAGCAGACAGAAGATCTAAGTGCTCACATACAACACTTCTGTAATAGGAGACATAACAGGACCAGATGCTCACATCTTGTGTCTTAGTTACTCTTCTCTCACTGCCGAGACGAAATACCAGATGCCCAAACTTAAGGAAGGAAAGGTTTATTTAGCTCACAGTTTGTGGAGGTTTCAGTGCATAATCCGCTGGCTCCAGGGCAGAGTGGCACATGGCAGAGGGCAACAGTTCATGGTCAACAGTTCATGGGAGACAGCAAAAGTGGGAAGAGCAAAATGGGGGGCATAAGCCTCTTTTCCTCCCTTACATTGTATGCAGGCTGCCCACCCTAGGGTGGGTCCTTCACACCTACACCATCTCCCTGCCCTTCTCTTGCAGGCTCAGGATGTTTACAGTGTGAGAACCGTGGCCCCCTGCTGAGTCAGTTAAATTTATAAACTCTCAAGTTGACAAATTTATCAACTGTTACACTTGGTGCTATAGTTTGTGTCTGGATGTCCCCCCAAAGCCTCATGCAGTTATGGGGTGGGCTTCTAGAGTTTATGGTTGATTCATGGTCCAGTGCTGGAATTATGGATGTGAGTGCTATACCCGCCCTGGGGTGGGTAGTTTGCATACAGTGTAAGGGACGGAAAGAGGCTGCTTGCTGCTGCTCCTCCCCTTTTGCTCTTGTTGCATTTGCTGTGTTCCGCTGCTGTGAACTGTTGCCCTCTGCCATGTGCCACTCTGCCTTGGAGCCAGCCAAGTATGGACTGAAACCTCCACAAACTGTGAGCTAAATAACTGGGCATCAGGTATTTTGTCTCAGCAACAAGAGAAAAGTAACCAAGACACTTGGGTTTTGAGAACAGAAGTTAGGAATACTGTATTTTTAAATTGGACACCTACTTGCAGGTGCCTCTGAACCTTGATATAAGTGACTTAAAAGCCTGGCTGCACGATTTGTTTGGGGTTTGGTGCAAAGTAGAACATTGTGATTGTCTGGGACATGGGTATGTTTCTGAAATTCTCACAGCCTGCTTTGAGCACTCCTTTCGTAGTACATAGGGTGCGACTCGCACCCTTTCCAATCTCCAAGGGTCCCTTTAGAGAGACAACCACCAGTACCAATCTCTGGAAATAGTGGAGAAGCAATGTTTAAAGTAATAATAATAATAATAATTATTATTATTATTATTTTTTGAGACAGGGTCTTGCTATGTAGTTCAGGCTGGCATTGAATTCCCTATGTAGCGCAGGTTGGCCTCAAACTCATGGCAACCCTCTTGCTTCAGCCTCACAAGTGCTGGGCCTATAGGCATGTACCGCCACACCCAGTGTGTTTATTACTTTTATTTCTGAGATAAAATACTCAACACCCAGAGTTCAAGGGGGAAAGGTTTATTTACCTCATAGTTTGTAGAGGTTTCAGTCCATAGTTGGCTGGCTCCAAGGCAGAATGGCACACGGCAGGGGGTGTCACAGAGAACAGTTCATGGTATCCACAAGATAGACAAAGCAACAAGGGAGGGATAAGCCTCTTTTGGTCCCTTATAGTGTGTGCAGGCTACCTGTCCTAGGGTGGGTGTAGCATTCACACCCTTTATCCTAGCCTGAACTATGCCAAACAAATCACACACCCTTAATCCCAGCATCACACACTAGATTCAGCCATCTCTGAAAAACCCATGTGAGGCTTTGAGGGGGCATTTAGACACAAACCGTAACACCCAGCTAAAGTAATAACTAAAATAGAAGACAGGTGGCCAGCTAAATACAGTACTTATTTAAGTAATGATTCCGGTATACTAAGGCAGTATCTCATATCATTGAATCCAACATTCACCCTGTCATCAGTATTTCCACTTCCTGTGTGACAAACTCAAGCTGAAAGAGATTGCTGTGTTTTTTTTTTTTTTTTAAGTTCCTTGCTTGCTGCCTGCTGTGGTAAAAATGGCCAAGGCCATCAGGCTTGAAACCATGTTCTGCAACAGAAAGATTTCAAAAAGGCAATTAAAATCACTTGTAATAACACAGAGACAATAACTACATTGGTATACTTCTAGTTTTTCCCTGTGGGGTTTTTGTTCGTTTGTTTTTGTCTTTTAACTATGCAGTTCAGGCTGGCCTTGAATTCACTTTGTAGCCCAGGTGGCCTCAAACTTGCAGTGATCCTCCTGCCTGAGTCTCCCAAGTGCTGGGATGGCAGATGTGTGCCACCACCCCTGGCCTCCCTGTATTTTTGTATCTTAAACAATCATGCTTGCTTTTACTTCATAAATATCTGTCAAGACACTTTTAAAAACATGCTGATCTTTGGGCTTTCCTAGTTGGATCTTACCATTTTGATACTGGAAAATAAAACTCCCAACCTGATCGATATCTAAGACAAGTTCATGTTCTCTAAAATCGAAGAATGAATTTTAGGAACAACGGAGGTTAAGAGCAGAGTATATTTATTGAGGGAAAGAAAGCTCCTGTCCAAGAGAGGGACAGAAGAGGGCCCGAGTGGGTTACCCCAGACTCTTGTCTTTTCTAGGTACTTTTATAGAGCAAAACCACGAGTTGAGGCAGGTCCAACGTAAGGGAAAAATGGACAAAACTATGGTCAGCCAATAAGAATTGTTCGGGTAAAATTGATTAAATTAGGATCAAATGGGGAAGTGAGTCATGTAGCAAGTGGGCGTGAATACAGAGCAGGGGCTTTTCCTGTAGGGGGTTGGGTCAGAGACTGTTCAAGATGATGCTACCTAATTAGAATATCAATCCCTGATGTCCATCCCTTGGGAGGTAAGTGGGTGTGTTTGTTTAATCTTTAGTTTTGAGATCTGGCCCAAAGCAAGTACCACCTCTCCATTTGTAAGGTATCTTGTCTTCCATACTGGCCCTGTCTGATTGCCTATAATATTTCTGTCTAACTCAGCTGCCTATGACAATTCTGTTAGCAGGAGATATCTTAGAGCTCTTTGTTCTGTTATGTAAGTGTAGTCTCTTTGTTTTGAACTTCAAGTTCTTTACAATGTAAGGATTTTAAGTAGATCATTTGAGAAAGACAGTATGTTAAAAATAGATGTTTGGTTAATTTCCAGAAACCAGGTTAAATATTAGCTTAAAACTATGACTTTCTTCTCTCCTTGTCTTCATTCCTAATCTTCCTGCCTGAACTGACAGCAACACAGACTGTGTCATGCATGGTTTCCATGTCCTACAGATAGATCCTGCTGAGGAGGAAGTTATAGAAGGAGCAAAGGTCCTCTCCAAGACCTTGGCCAGATGACTTCACCTTGTCTCCTGATTGAAAATCAAGCTCATCTTGCCCCAGCAAACTGGCACAGCCTCCTGTGTACACTGCCATACCATTCAGTCATTTGGACTAATCTTTGTTATCTCGGGCCCCTCTTCCCCCTCACGCACCCCTGCAAGAGGAGGGAGAGAAGGTAGAGAAAGTAAAGAGATGATTAGGAAATGTTTTCATGCAATGTGCCCAAACCCCATCAGCACACTGCATAGCTGTGAGAAACAGATCTGTCTCGCCTCTTGGTGACTTTAAATCAGATGTGCGTGGGTGTGATCATTACCATTTTATTGGTGTGCTGAGTCTGTCCAGGGGAGATGACTCAGTAAAATCCAGACGATAGTCGTCCCTAGGAGGTGAGTCACGGTCATAGTTAATCTGTCAGTTGGTTTGCTTACTGACTTGCATTTTTACTTGAGTGACAGATGGTACCTTCTAACCAACCGTCCCTCCTACTGGAAGTCAGTCATTCCGTACAAAATACAAAAACCATCCTAAATGCATGGGTGGGCTAGCTTGAGGGCAGGCAATATGGTGTAGGCCAAAAACCTAACAGAAATGTTGAGCCAGTTGTGGCACGCTGGTGGCACGTGCATAGAATTGCAGCACTCGGGAGGCTGAGGCAGGGATCACCTTTAGGTTCAAGGCCAGCCTGAACTACATACTGAGACACTGTCTCAAAAAATAAAGCAGAAATGTAAAGCCATAAGCAGGCACTGAAGCTCACTTTGGCTTTGAAGGCTTTTGCCAAACCCAGTGAGCTTGAGTTAGTATCTGACTAACTTCAGGTTTGATTTGCTACAGGAGCATGGAAAGAAAGAAGGCATATTAAACCACCAGCATGGCCTGCGTGAATTGTTTCACATATGTTTCCCTCTGTCTGCTTGTGGAGAGATGGGTTGATTTAGCTCATATAGTCAAGGCTTGCAAGTCCAAACCTGCAGGGGAGGCAGGGAGGAGACCCACAGGGAGGAGTTGACACAGCAGTTTGATTCTGGAGGCAGCATTCCCTCCTTCTGCAGAGACTCCATCGGATTTTTTTTTTTTGAGGCCCAACTGACTGAAGGAAGCCCACTAACATTATGGAGAATGATCTGCTTTATGTCAAGGCTACTGACTCAAATGTTCATCTCATTTAAAAAAGTCTTTCGCAGGTCAAACTAACAGAGTACGAACAAAGAGGCATCTGAAAGAGTATCATCAGCTCTGGGTAATGGAGTTCCCAGCCATTTGTAATTGCTTCATTAAATGTGTCTCTATTGCTTGTATTTCTTACCATCAGAATGTATCATTTTAATAGAAATGAATACCTTCACAGCACCATACACACATATCTTACTAAATATCTGGTACTGTAACCTAGCCTAGACATTAAATATCATACCAAGTTTTAGGGGCTGGCTAAAGTCTACACCCCCAAAGATTATGTTCATATGTTGATGGATGGCCACTCATTTACACTTAGGAGTAAAAGGTCCTAGTGTGCTGTGGCACAAGAGGGTGACTATAGATTGCAGTTATGTACGTAGATCTCAAAAAGCCACAAGAGAGGGTTTTGAAATTTTTCCCAGGAGATGACATTTGTGGAGATAGATATGTTTAACTGCTACGTAGACATGTAAACATTTCATAATGTATGTTTGTATTGAAACATCACATGGTACCTCATAAATATGTGCAATTATGATGTTTGTATGTACTAGTTAAATATAAATTTAAATTTAACAAAGACTACACTCACAGTAAGAGGGTGAGTTTGGGAGCGTGGGGGGACTTTCTCACCTGGGATTTAAAAAAAAAGATTGGGGATACAGTTCAGTGCTAGGCCTAGTACGTGCCAGGCCCTGAGTTCAATCCCCTGTTCAGGAAAGAAAGAGAGAAAGTGAGTCAGGCATGGTATTGCATGCCTGTAATCCCAGCACTCAGGAGGCTGAGGCAGGAGGAGTACAGCAAGTTCAAAGGTAGCCTGGACTACAGAGTAAAACCTTGTCTCAAAAAAAAAAAGAAAGGAAGGAAGGAGTGGGTACAGGGAGAAGGAGGTCAGAAAGAGACTTTCTGGCTTTTGGATAGGCCAGAGGTTGGCCAGTTGTACGTGCATCTCCATTTCTGCCCTCTCCCTACCACTTTTGCAAGACTGACCTTGCATTTACTATTCTGTCCCCAGCTCACTCCTCATGCTGAGAAGCTGTGCCGGACTGAGGGTGTGTTGGACTCTCGGGTGCTGCTTGGGTCCCTGGCTCTGATGGGCAATGGGGGCTGCTGAACTGGTGCACCTTTTTCAGAAGTTGCAAATCCCTGTGCCAGACTCTGATGGATGTTGTAGATACTACAGCAAATTTCCTGTCCCCTAGCTTCTGTCCCTGAAGAACACGAAAATGTCCCTCATTCAGATGAAGGAGGAGGGGCCCTCCTAAGTCTGGCCCAGAGAGTACCTTTCGGAGAAATCAGAGAGCACACCCCAGCGTGGGACGGGGATGCGGAGCACAGGAGGTGCTTAGGGGAATTTAGGATTGGGAATGGAATCAGCCAGGCCTGGTCCTCAGGATGTTATGGGGTCTTAGTTTGCCACACGCAGACCCAAGCCCTCTGCAAACTGGGACTGACCTCTCTTTTTTTTTTTATTTTTTTATTTTTTATTTTAAAGACTAAAAGAAGGATAACATAATAATAGGGGGGACTTAGCAAATTACAGACAAAATGGTAGGAAATTATCAGTGGTTATCATTTTACATATTATTGTCTACAAAATAGTTTCTCAGGAAAACAAATAGACAAATAATAGTGAGTTACAGACAAAAGAGGTAGGAGATTATCAAGAGTTGTTGTACTATACTTTG
>NW_004955518.1:4022436-4024012 GCF_000276665.1 Chinchilla lanigera | reverse complement strand
CTCCGAGCGCGGGCTGCAGGCAGAGCAGCTCGCCCTTAGCCGTCCCTCGGTCCGTCCGTCCCTCCCTCCGTCTGTCTGTCCGTCCGTCCGGCTTCCCCCACGGCTGCTCTGCGGCGGGCCGGCCGGGAGGCGAGCGAGGACGGGGCGAGGCGGGCGAGGCGAGGGTGAAGGCCGGGCGGATCTGCGCCGGGTGCCGCCCTAGCACCTTCCCGCCCCAGCGGGATGCAAAGCCGTCGCCGCAGACACACACTGTTTCTGGGTCATCACAGCTCTGGTCCGCATCCCCAGCGACTGCGCTGCCCGCACCAGCAGGGGAGCAGAGGAAAGGACCTGCTCAGGCCCCGAGTGGGGCTAGGGTGACGGGGAGGCCACTGGGACAAACACCTGACGCCCAGAATTAAGGAAGGCAGAGTTTATTTAGCTCACAGTTCATGGAGGTTTCCGTCCACAGTCGGCTGCCTCCAAATCAGAGTGGCACATGGCAGAGGGCAACAGTTCAAGGGGTAGGGGGGAGAATGGCAAAAGCAACAGGAGCAAAAGGGGAGGAGTGGCAGCAAGCAGCCTCTTTCCCTCCCTTGCATTGTATGCAAACTACCCGCCCCAGGGCGGGTGTAGCACTGCACCCATAATCTCAGCATTGGACCACAATCACAAACTCTAGCAGCCTGCCCCATGACTGCTTGAGGCTTGGGGGAGGCGGGGGAGACAGCCAGACACAAACCATGACCGTGGTCTTTGGAGTGACACACACGATCTTCGCACTTTTCCTTCCCCATCAAAACAGTGTTTCAGTAGATGGGTTAACTTCGAATCCCGAGAAGGTACCATCTATAAGAACACTGAAGCATAAGCACATGGGGCAAACACACACAGAACCATGCAAGTGGGCCATGCCGGCCGCCACTGACCTTGTTAATTCTGGAGATCTGCTTCTCTCTAACAGAGAGAAGCACACACATTGTTAGCATCATCAATGATTGATTGATGTTACCTGACTGAAAAACAGACACTGAAGGTACTGGAAAACAACGTAGTAGCTAAATAAAATATAATCTTAAAAATTAGAAAGAATGTAAAGTTACATTAATTTAAGTGTTGAAGCTTTTCCTAGTTTAAAAAATAAACATGCTTTTGCACTCTTTCTTGGGGAGCAATTTTGTGGTCAAAACAAGAGGCTGAACATTCAGGAAAAATGAAGCATACAAATAGAAGTAAAAGTTAGTGCCACTTCACTGCTAAAACATAATGCCTGTGAAAGCCAGAAACAAAAACTATGAAGTGGTGACAATTTCCACACAATTTCCAATTTTCTACTTCTAGTTATGAAGGTCACAGGAGCTAAAAGAGGCCTGGAGCATTCGATCATATACAGGCTCAAGGACCACTGAGGAGAAACAGGACTTAAAACACAGCCTTGGGGGCAGGTGGGCAGCCTTTTAAAGTAAAAGGATTCAGCCGGGCATGGTGGTGCATGCCTGTAATCCCAGCACTTGGGAGGCTGAGGCAGGAGGATCCTTGTGAGTTCAAGGCCAGCCTGGGCTACAAAGTGAGCTCAAGGCCAGCCTGAACTGCATAG
>NW_004955518.1:3956522-4022336 GCF_000276665.1 Chinchilla lanigera | reverse complement strand
AAAAAAAAAAAAAAAAAAAAAAAAAAAAAAAAAGTAAAAGGATTCAGCTAGGGAAGTAAAGTAAAAAGGAGGGAAGAGGGAAAGGAAGAAAGAAGGGAAAGAGGGAAGAAGGAAAGGAAATAGGAAGAGAAGAAGGGGAGAAAGAAGAAAGGAAGGAAAGAAGAAAAAAGTATTTGGCATATAGCAGGTACAAAATAAATATTTGTTGAATGAGGGTACAATACAGTAGACCATATACACACTGGTTAGCCTTCTGGAATTTCACCTACAGTACTTACAGAACTGCAGTATTTATAAATCTAAGCTACAAAGGAGCTATAAATGACAATATCAAGCTGGACCGACACTATATCAAGGGTATGAACTGCGATTATTCTGCCTCAGCCTCCCCAAGGCTGGAATTACAGGAGTGTACCACCACATCTAGCTCCATCTCGTTTTGAAGGATGAATTTGTGGTTGTAGAATGCTGTGGGAAATTTTGAAGCTTTTTGAGTGCAAGTGATCTAAACATTTGATTCAGTGCAGTCTTTCTTGAAGTGTTCTTGCTTGTCTGTGGAACCTGACTTCCTCCTCAGCAGTCCACAGCAAACACCCACTCCCAACGCAGACAGGTTCCACCAATTTGTGACTGATTTTCTTGAACTGTGTATAGAGAAAGATAATAAAAAGGATGCATTCATAAAGTCATCCTGATTCCCTGTAGGTTTGGTCACATTTTACCTGCTGTGCTCCAGATACACGGCAGGGTTTATTTAGCTCATGCCTGGAAGAGATCCCTGCACGTGTGTCTGTCCAGGAGCCATGCAAGTGGGGAGCCAGAGCAAACCAAACCTATGGATCCTCCCTCACGGAGCCAGCGTTCTGGCTGGGCAGAGATAGGCATGGGAATTCAGAAATGCCAAGAGAGAGCCTGCAGGAAGTCGGGCTGCAGTGGAGGGTTTGCGGAGGCTGGGCAGCGCAGGTGACCTGGATGTGCCGGGATAAGATGACACCTGGGAGGCTCCGGGGCAGAAGGAGCCAGGCTGGGGAGGCGCGGGCACTACATATGCCTCAGGTGAAGGAGGCAGGTACTTCACAGCCCCCAGGCTGGCAGTACCACTTCTTACTGAACTTACAGAAATCAGGCCACTGTTTCCTGAAGGGCTCTGCTCCAGAAGACACCTGGATGACTGGAGTTCTGAGGGATGCTGTCATGTCCCTTGCTGTTCTTCCCGAGGGACGGCTGAGGGGCTTTCTCGTATCCCTTTGTACCTATGTGGAATGCTTCAACTGAGAGACCATGCACTCCCGGCTACAACTATCTCTTTCCAAGTGACAAGTGTCTTTCTCCAAGTGACAGTTATCTCTGTTCCGTGCATGCCAGAAGCTCGTCTTGTCTTCGAGTTAAGCCACAGGTTTCTGCAACCTGTTGAACTTCGCCTGCTCCGGAGTGCAGAACCCGATCAGAGATCAGTGAATGCAGCTTGTCTATACTTTGCTCATAAATGTCAAATGCACACACGGAGGCCCAGACTCTCATATGCACTGGGGTTTCTGAGTATGCTAGAAATATAATTCACTAAGATGAAAAAAGAAAAAAGTAAGCTTTGTTCTTCACGTGTACCAACTCTCCACCGTAAACGTAATAGTCATGGACTGCAAATAGGCACTAATGGAAATAAATACTAAAAAGTACAGAACTGGCTGTGGTGGTGGAGATAGGACGGTGTGGTTTGTCAAGCGCATAGAACACACCCGAGCAGATCTCCCGGGCCTGCAGCCCCGCTCCACTGCCTCGTGGTCGTGGTCGCCTAGGAGACGACCACGCCCGGCCGCGCTCCAGGCCCCGCCCCTCCTCCCGCTGGCTCTAATAGACCCGCAGACGGACAGACCCGTGGGCGGAGCAGCACCTGGCAGGAGCGCAGGGAACGTGCCCAGCGCCGCGCCAGGCTGCCGTGTGCCCTCGCTCTGCCCTCGCCCTCGCCCTCGCCCTCGCCCTCGCCCTGGCCCGGCAGCCTTCCCCTGGTCGAGCCCAGCCCCGTGTCCCGGCATGCAGCCGGAAGTCGGTGCCAGGGAGCCCGAGTGAGTGCGGGAGCCCGAGCGGGGGGGGGCGGGGCGGGTCACGCCCTCGAGTGGGCGCCGCCCCGCTCCCGCGGAGGTGCCCTGCTGCTCAGTTCCCCCAACTACCTCTTTTATTTTTATTTTTGAAGCAGGGTTCCCCAGTCCCTTTTATTTTTTTATTTTGAAACAGGGTTTGCTAAATTGCTAGAATTTGCAGTCTTCCTGTGTTAGCTTCCCAGAGTGCTGGGATGACAGGCGTGCGCCCACACCCGGTTAATATCTTAGCATCTGAAAAATGATATATTGATGCAGATCAATGCAGATCGAGAACATTAATTTGCTTCTGCTTCATGTACAAACTATTTGAAATACAAAACTCTGAACAAATAAGGTGTAGACACCATAGCGAACTTTACTTTTGGTCCACACAGGCCACCTTTTACTGCAGTTTGGTAATAATGTTATTTGGGATGCAGTGCTTCAGAACTTCTAAGGAACAACTTTATAAACCCAAGGAAAGCTGGGTTTGTATGAATTAGATATCATTTTTTTTTTTTTCCGGTACCGGGAATCGAACTCACGACCTTGCACTTGCCAGGCAGGCGCTGTGCCGCTGAGCTAAATCCCCAACCCCTTGTCATGTTTGTATGGATTACAGGTCTTTGTCTGTTAGTGTTGAACTCAGGTTTTTTTTGTTGTTGTTGTTGTTGTTTTTTAAATGATCAGGTGATTGAAAGCGTTAAAAAAAACCTGTAGTGAAAGGAACATCCCCAAGGAGCCCGCCCAGGGAGGGTTTCGCCCAGCCTCATGCGTGTGTTCTTCAGTCCTTCTGTCTTTTGTGTGTGCTCTAAAAAGACCTAATTAGATTTACTGAATGTGTCTCACCAGTTCTAGCTGTGTTCCTCTGTAGGATTAATTAGTCCGTCTTTGGTTGTTATGAGCAACATAGTTGAAGATAACAATATGTAATATAACAACCACTGTTAATTCTTATCATTTTGTTTTGAAGCCCTGTATCACTTCTAATGTTCTTGCTTTGTTTTGTGTATGTCTGTGATGCTGGTATGTTGTTGTGCTTGTTATATTACATATTGTTATCTTCAACTATGTTGCTCAGACATAGTTTGGTCCGTCTTTGGTTGTTGCATGCTTGGTATAACTAAGCAGAAGCCTCCACCTGGCTTCATTTCACCCTCCTTGGGATGAGGGGAGACTTTTCTGCTTAGACTTGAGTGCCCTCTCCCACCTGCATGAGGTAAGGAGGTTTCCAGCAGGGCCCCATCCCCCACTCACAGACTTTGGTACAGGGGGATTCACTTGAATGCTGCCTCATAATTGCAAGTGATTTCACATCTTTTTTATCCATTTCTCAGTTGATGGGCATTTGGCTTCTTTCCAATATTTAGCTACTACAAGTGGCACTGCTGTAAACATGGGTGCACATATATCACTGTTTTAAATTCTTCTGGAAAAATACCCAGAAAGGGAATAGCTGGGTTAACTGTGACTTCTCATCCTAGTTTTGTGAGGAATTTCCACACTGATTTCCACAGTGGTTTCACCAGTCTATACTCCCACCAGCAGTAGAGAAAGGACCTTTTTACCCCACAGACCCTCCAGCATTTGTTATTGGTTGATTTCTTAATGACAGCCATTCTTTCTGGGGTGAGATGGAATCTCAGTGTTGTTTTAATTTGCATTTCTCGAATGACCAATGATGTTGAACATTTTTTATGTATTTATTTGCCATTTGTATTTCTTCATCTGAGAAGTGTGTATTCATCTCAGATGCCCATTTTTGCATTGTGCCTTTTAATTTGGGGGGCTTGATTTTTAAAAATTCTTCATATGTTCTAGATGGAAGCCCTTCGTGTGAGGGGCAGTTGGCTAAAATTTTTTCCCAGTTTGTGGATTTCCTTTTAAATCTGTTGGTGATTTCTTTTGATGTGCAAAAACTATTCAATAAGTTGAGATCCAGTTGTTGATTCTTTGAAGTACTTCCTGTGCAGTTTGTTTTTTGTTCATGAACTGTTTGCCTACCCCTATGTCTTCAAAATTTTTACCTACTTTACCTTCCAATAGGTTTAGTATTTGTTTTAATATTTAGATCTTTGATCCATTTTGACTTTAGTTTAGTGCATGGTGAAAGACCTTGGTCTAGTTTTTTTATTTTTTATTTTAAAGAGATTGGTCAAAAAAAAAAAAAAGAACAATAACAACATAGCAAAATCACAGACATACACAAAATAAAGCAAGAACATTAAAAGTGAAACAGGGTTTCAAAACAAAATGATAAGAATTAACAGTGGTTGTTATATTACATATTGTTATCTTCAACTATGTTACTCAGATTACCAGATGTAAGACTGGAAGATTGTTCAAACCCTTAAAGAGTATAAAAAATAATTATTAAATAAAACATTAAAGATAATACAGAGTTTCATTAGACAAGATGGTAGGAATTCACCAATGGTTGTTTCATTGCATATTGTTGTCTTCAAATCAGTTGCTCAGATTCCCAGATATAAGCATGCAAAATTGGTCAAAATATATACAAAAAATTTAAATATCAACTGTTCCTTTCAATAAACCCTGAGACATCAGTAGTACAGTTATCCCAGCTATCTTTATACACACACACATATATTGCCTTAGTACTTTCTTTTTCTTCTTTCCCTCAACCCAGTTGTTCCTTCCTTTGCACAACTGCTTTCCTTTTCATATTATCCATTGTACATTTTGGGTTTTATTTACTCTTTCATGTTCTTACACTAGAGAGACAATATAATGTTTGCACCTGTGGGTCCTATTTATTTCACTTATGAGTATGGTCTCTAGTTGCATCCATTTACCTGTAAAAGCCTCTAGTTTATCTTTTTTTTTTTTTTTTTATAGCTGAGTAATACTCCATTGTATAAAAATACCACATCTTTTTTATCCATTCCTCAGTTGATGGGCATTTGGGTTGTTTCCAGGATTTAGCTATGACAAATTATGCTCCTATAAACATGGGTGCACATATATTGCTGTGGTATGATGTTTTTAATTCTTCTGGAAAAATACCTAGGAGGAGAATAGTTGGGTTGAATGGGACCTCTAATCCTAGTTTTGTGAGGAATCTCCACCCTGATTTCCATAGTGGTTTCACCAATCTACATTCCTACTAGCACTGGAGAAATGTTCCTTTTTTCCCACAGCCTCTCCAGCATTTGTTATTGGTTGATTTCTTGATGGTAGCCATTCTTTGTGGGATGAGATGATATCACAATGTTGTTTTAATTTGCATTTCTTGAATGACTAATGATGTTGAACATTTTTTCATATATTTATTTGCCATTAGTATTTCTTCATCTGAGAAGTGCATGTTCATCTCAGATGCCCATTTTTGGATTGGGTCTTTGAATTTTTGGGGCCTGATTTTTAAAAATTCTTTAATTGTTCTAGATAGAAGTCCTTTGTCTGCGGGGCAGTTGGCTAAGATTAACTGTTTTAGTAGCTATACATTTTGTATACTTTTAAGCAACTCAAATATTACAGAAAAATAATAAACATACATGGAGGCTACTATGCAATACCCTATTTACAGTACAGCTGAAGATAAAACCTAGAACAATCAAGTTTGAATGTCCATAATTGTTAGTGCACTAACTGTTTTACCTCCAAAGGGAACAAAATCCTCTTCCCTATAATCGCCTCCAGTAATTGGAAAAAAAGCAGATATCTAGTTTGCTTCTTTTTTTGACGAGCTCACATGAAGAGAACATGATTCATTACAATGCATTTATCTGTTTTCATATTGCTAAACAAGGTTTGATTACATTTGATTTCTTTGCCCCACTTAAAAAAATAATAAGACAGGCTATAATTTAGATGCTATTAATATTCCTTTTCTTCCTGGAACTGCGGGACTGTTTTCTTGTAGTTAACTGATGGTGTATAGTCAGTTTCTGTCTGGGGTGACAGGTTCTGAGAATGAGGTGCCGCTGATGAAAAGAAAAACAAGAGAGAGAAAGTTCTGGGATCAGGGAGCTGCAGCCTGATTTCATTGGGATACAAGCAAAAAGCAGCAATAGGGCAAATGGGAGGAATAATTAACAGGATTAGCAAGGAAAATACAACTTAATTATCACAGGAATGAGACTTGACTTCTTTTAACCATCATATCCCAGAGGCTTTCCATAGGGACTAAGGTCCTGCTCTCATTTCCTTTTACACTAATGATTTTGCTAGACTTCCTCCAGAATCAAACAATCATATGGCTTGGTAATCTATAGAATGTTCTTCTCCACAGTTTTGTATGTTTTAAATGTTTTCTCATGTCTAATATATCTATTTCCATTCAACAATCTTGAGCAGATTTCACTTTTCATAGTCTGAGTTTATATTGGTCTTATAGGTTGAGACACTCACTGTTTGTTGAATGAATGAATGAATGAATGTGGAGCTTTAAGTGAAAAATAAGGCTGACATTGTATGTGTGTCAACAACTCCCTACTCCTCCGCCGGGTGTAGTGGCACATGCCTGTAATCCCAGTACTCAGGAGGCTGAGGCAGGAGGATCATTGCATGTTCGAGACCAGCCTGGGCTACAAAGTGAGCTCAAGGCCAGCCTGAACTGCATAGGGAGACCCTGTCTCAAAAAGACAAACAAACAAACAAACAAACAAAAACTCCCTACTCCTCCAACTTTTTCATTTTTCTTTCCGCTTTTTTGAAACAGGGTCTCACTATGTAGCCCAGGTTGGCCTTGAACTCATGGCAGTCCTTCTGCCTCAGGCTCCCAATTGCTGGTATTAATCCTGACAGGTGCCTGAGTGGCTAAAGTGGTGGACTGCTAGTGCAGGTCCCGGGAGTGCAGGCGTCCACCACCAAACCCAACTAAGCTTTTCTTGTTCTTTATTTTCCCTCCTCTGCCTCCTCCCTCCTTTTCCTCTTTTTCAGTACTGGGGATTGAACCTACAGCCTTCGCACTTAGCTACATCCCTGGCCCTTTATTTTGAGGCAGGGTCTTGCTTAGTTGCCCAGGCTGAGCTTGCATACTGGGGTCACAGGCACACCCCCCCCACACCTAGCTTGCATCAGCCTCTCATGAAGGAGACACTTATCTTTTACAAACCATATTTGTTTCTTGTTGCACCTAGGAGGTGGAGGAGGCCCCCAGAGCTACGAACAAAGCCTCGGGTGGCTTACTGCCTGGGAGGCAAATAAACCAGATCTGAGGAGGCTCAGTTGGAGATGGTATGATGTGGTGTTGAAGGTTCTACCCACTGGTTGGTCTGGCTCTAAGTTTTGGAAAATCTTTATATAAGGCAACTATTTACATTCCTTCTTTTCAAGAACCAAATGCAAAAGAAGTTTAAACCAGGCAGTAAGATTATGGTAACTACCAATGCCGTGACTCGTTGCCCTGGGTTCTGATTGCACTTCAAGCTTGTTTATGCTCTTTCTCTCCTGTGTAGCCTTGTCATTTGTGTGACTGGATCCAGAAGCCTCGGCCGCCGAGGTGGGTCAGCAGAGTTTCCCACCCAAGCTTCTGGGTGTGAGTTTGGACATCAAGGATGAGTGGACCCTCCCAAGACCGGTGGAGAGCTTGGGGCAAGGACATCACCTGCCATAAACAATGGGCACTGAGTTCACCAGTTGAGGTTAGTAACCGTGTCCCTGAGATTTCCCTGCATGGCCGGCTGGGCTGATCTCCAATCAAGAGCTCGTTTCTGTTTTTGCCTTTGGAAGGATGTTATTTACCTGTAATTATTGAGAGAAGGATACTATAATACAGAATGAAAGTCTTTTTTCAGTATTAAAAAGAAGACTTCAAGCTGGGTGTGGTGGTACACACCTAGAATCTCAGAACTCAGGAGGCTGAGGCAGGAGGATCATGAGTTTGAAGGAAGCCTGGACTACATAGAGGTCAAGGATGACCTGGACTACATAGCAAGACCCTGTTTCAGAAAGAAGAGAAGAGAGCAAAGGAGGGAAACTTCCATGAATGTCTCTTGTATTTGAGAATCAGACTCTTGGATCCTCTTGGAACTTGTTTTCCCCTTATAGCTTGCTTCTTAGGGTGATGTTTGCTGAAAGCTGTATTTGTCTCATGTCTCCTGATAAGAGTTGGTTCCATCTGGTTCTCTTGCAACTGGAGTAAAGCTTGGTCTGCACGCTTTTATTTCAGATAATGAAACCAAAACTGGATAATGCTGTTAGAAAAAAGAATAAACAAGAAAAACTTTTCAAGTTGGAAATAAAACAACTGGAAAACAAAGCCAAGAATCTGGAGCGCCAGGTTTGCTTTGGAGTCCTGCAGCGGCGGTATCCGTGCTGGCGGGAAGCGCTGGTCTCGCAGCGGGCTCCTCCCTGCGCCTGTGCCAGCTGCTCCTCGGTGATCACTTGGTCATTTACTGTCCTCATCCCCCTCCCCAAGATTACCGGCTTATTATTAGAAATATTTCTTGCATATACTATAAAAAAACCTCATGAAATTAACGCTTATGTGTGATAATAGAAAAGTGCCGGTTGGTTCCTTGAACATAGCCGATGCTCAGTGAATGTTCACGGGATGTGGGCTTGGTTTCTGAGTCACGTTGGAAGAGCGCAGACTCTGGACGCCCGTGGTGCGCGCTGGGGAGCAGCACAGCGCTGGGCACTGCGCAGCCTCATCTGAGAGTCACGTAGAGGCGGGGGGACACGTTCCTGCACCATTTTCTCTTACTTTGAAACTCGCCTAAGAAAGTGTTAGGCTGTAGTTTTAGGGGAAAAGGATATTTGCTTCAAGTAAGTTATAACCTTGTCATTCAGTGAGGAGCTTATTTAATAAGATCTCATTTCTGGAAATGGAGGTAGGCATTTAGATGAAATTTTAGGGAGAAAATTTGCTTTTTCTATGATTTGCTTTAGATTTTAACTTAGGTGCCCCGATTACGCATTACTGACATAGTGGTGAAGCCCACGGCATTTATCAATGGATGCTTCTGAAATCTCTTAAGTTCTTACTTTGCAAATTTTGCCTTAAATGTTTTTAGGGAGCAAATGGTGGCGAATGGTCCTTCTGATCAACGCTAGTCAGTCCCCTTATTTTGTGGCCATATGAAGACTGAAAACTGTTCCAGGCCTGGTTTTCCCTGGCCGGAAGTAAGGAAATGCCTAATTTGGCCCTGAGATATTTAAGAAGGTTTACTAGAGGCACTGGAGCTTCTTCCTTGAAATCAAAATCCTCTTAGAAGTGCAGCAGAAGTGACCTCAGGTTAGTATCTATGTGTCCAGGTTTGTTGGTTGAAAGTAACCGGGTGGGCTGAGTTGCACTCTAAAGTGAGGAAAAACATACTAGTGTTTCTGTTCTGAATGCTAGAAGGCGGTTCCCCGAAGCCTGTTTCAGAATGGATTATTGCCTACTGGGTTCAAGAATACTTACCTCTGCTAAATAGGCAATCCCAAGGGCCAGACTTCATCATTGATCAGACCATGTCAGGAATGCAAGCTGGGCGTGGTGGCACATGCCTATAAGCCCAGCACTCAGGAGGCTGAGGCAGGAGGATTGTTGTGAGTTCAAGACCAGCCTGGGCTACAAAGTGAGTTCAAGATCAGCCTGAACTGCACCGCGAGACCCTGTCTCAAAAAGACTCACCCCCCGCAAAAAAGGAATGCAGTTGCCTCCCTGTGCTGAGACAGACATCTTTAGTGGCAAATTATATTGGCTGTGTTTTATTGTATCAGTTGAGCTGATACAATAAATACTGATTTTTGATCACAAATGCAAAATAAATGATTTGTGCTGCACCCCCTACCTAAACTGAAGAGCTGGAATGACTAGAACGTCTCCTTTCATCCTTTGGTGAAAAGGGAACTCCCAGGGAGAATATATAATACAAAGCTGGTGTGAAAAGAGGTGTGCTGATTCTGTGTTTAAGTTGGAAAAGAATGTTTTAATTTGGTAAGTAACATTTAGCTTTGGAAAAGGTTTGTTCTCATACTGTCATCCGCTAGCGTAGCCATGCCTGCTGCACTTCTATCATACCTTTTCTGGGCTGTGCTTGTTTCTCATCGCCCCCTCCAACCTCAGGAGAGTGCACCACCCAGAAATGACCAACACGGAGGGTCCCACTGTGCAGCGGGGAGATGGGCAGATCGTAGGCCCGCCTGAAGTGAGCACAGTGAAACGTTGTTGCAGCTAAGCAGCCCGACGCCATGGCAATGTCTGTTCCCAGTAAAGAGGAGCTAGCTAAGTGTGAGAAGTACACGCTGACCCACCAGGAAGTAGCCTCTGATGGGGAGATGAAATTCAACTCACCCAGGTAAAAAACGGGCTACACAGAGCAAGCACACTTTGAAAATTCGTCCAGGAGCCCTTGCCCTGTGCCATTTTGATGATACATCAGTGTCAAGTTCGAACATAATTGGACGTTCAGTATAAATTTTTTCTTAGAAGCAAATTTAACTGTGTTGCGAATCTGCTAAACTGGGACTAACTGCTTAAATAGGCTTCTGTTCACTCAGGTTTTGCCTAACTCCGATCCGTGATGCACTCTGTAGCATATCTAGCTTACTTCTTGAAAAGGTAACCCTACGCCAGGCACAGTGGGGCACTGTTGTGAGGCTGAGGCCGGAGAACGGAGAATTCGAGTCCCCTGGACAACTTAGCAACTTAGAGAGACACTTGTGTCTCTGCTGTTCAAGATGAAAAGCCTGCATCAAAATCTGACCCCTGAAATTACTCAAGGTTTAGCGACCTAAAGACTGTCTCTGGAAAGAAGAGACTCACTTGTCTGGAGAGATCTCTTTCTTTAGATCACGGAGTCAGTGGATGGGAAAATAAAAGACAATCATGGAAAAAAGCTTTTCATTTAAAATTCAGTTTAGAGGGCAGTGCTTAGAAATAGTTAAAAATAGGACCAGTGTGTGAAGATGGGAGAGCAGCTGAGAGGAGGGTGCAGTGCCTTGGAATGTGCAGAAAGTTCTGGCAGCTTTCGTGATTCTTAACTCACTGTCATTCTATTCTTCCTTTTTGGTTTGAGGGAGGATCTAGCTCTGTAGTCCAAACTGGCCTCAACCTCAAAATCCTCCTGCCTAGCCTGGTGTGGTGGTGCATGCCTGTAATCCCAGCACTTGGGAGGCTGAGGCAGGAGGATCGTTGAGAGTTTGAGGCCAGCCTGGGCTACAAAGTGAGCTCAAGGTCAGTCCGAACTGCAGAGAGAGACCCTGTCTAGAAAAGACAAAAACAAAAACAAAAAAAACCAAAATCCTCCTGCCTCGTCCTCCTAACTACTGGGATGACAAGTATGTGTCACCACACCTGGCTTGTAGTTTAGTTTTTAAATTATAGGTAGAACAAAAAATTACAGTATCTTTCCCCCCCCACAGTCAGGAATGTTAGTGAGGGAGATGTACTCAACTTGGTAAAGTGCTTTGATTTGTACAGACCCAGCAGCCCATGCACCATCTGCTTTTGTGGGTGGGAGTTTGGATAAAACAGTAGAACCTTGAGGTAATGTGAAATATGATGTGCATGTGGGGCTGGGGATTTAGCTCAGCGGCAAAGCACTTGCCTGGCAAGCGCAAGGTCGTGAGTTCGGTTCCCGGTACCGGAGAAAAAGAAAAAAAAAAAAAAAATGATGTGCATGTGTTTATGATGCAGATGTATCTGAGTGTAACCATGGCCTTTTCTCTTGGCTTTAGGGAGAGGTCCATCACACAAGGGACGGCGGATAAGCTGTTTGCTTTACAAGTTTTGATGTCGTCAAACAGCAATTGCCATGTGAGCTCTTAGAGGGGCGCCTGCTGCTTAGCTGCTCCTTCTGGGGAACAGAACACCCTTGGCATGTGTCATGAACTCACCAAGGGCATAGCTGGTTTTCCCCAGGCCTGGCATTTTTCTTGTTATTAGATGTACACATCACCATGGCATCCTCTTGCCCCTTTTCAGTAGTGAAGTACGTGCTTCACAAGCAGCCCCTGTGCAAAGGGATGGCCCACAGTCTGAATCGACCAAGGTAGAGACACCGGTAGGGTGAATGCTAACTGTCTGCTTGCTCAGGAGGAGGTGTTGTCAGGCTTTCAGCTCCACAACTAGGGGCTGGGGATTTAGCTCAGCGGCAAAAGCGCCTGCCTTGCAAGTGCAAGGTTGTGAGTTCGGTTCCTGGTACCGGAGAAAAACCAAAAAAAAAAAAAAAAAACAAAAACTTAGCTCCACAACTGCGGCACTTCTGATTTTTTTTGGGAGGGGAGGGGTTGTTTGTTTTGATTTTTTTGAGAGAGGATCTCACTATGCAGCCCAGGCTGGCCTTGAGCTCACATCGATCCTCCCACCTCAGCCTCCCGAGTGCTGGGATTACAGGCGTGCGCCACCATGCCCAGCTCCTCCTGATTTCTGAAGATGCTGAGGCCGATCTCATGGTGCCAGTGTAGCCTGGGGTGAGTCCCTGTACGTGAGAGCATCTGTGTTTTGCTGGGCTCCTCAGGGCAGAGCCCCTGTTCTCAGTGTGCAGGACAGGGCTCAGGACAGAGCCAGAGGTCACAGGAGCATCAGGAACTACAGGAGGATTGTGGGGCCATAGAAGCAGGGATCCTAGGGAAAGAATGTAAGTGCTGTCAGAAGCCGTGCTCCAGCCCTGGCTGCCAGCTTCTGGAGCGCTCACCCTCAGTAGAGGAAGAGAAGATCCCAGGATGACTGCTGAGGCCCTTCTGTTCCCAGTGGTGGACCACCCTGGAGCAGGTGCCTGGCTGGAGGTTTATCCTTGGTGCCTTCGTCATGCTGGAGAGCGGCGCCGACCTCCACCTATTCCAGCCCGTGGCTGAGCAGTGCTCAGTGGGGAGAAGTGGAGGCGTGATGTCTTTCTGCACATTGTGCCCAGGCTGTGGAGATGAGAGCGGGGTCTCAGCCCGGGAAGGGGAAACCAGCACCAGGCCCACCCCAGGTGAGTTCCCCCTCCAGGGCTGTACCCGCTGCTCCTCCCAGCCGGCCGCACCTTGTTCTCAGGGGCGACCGTGCCCCCCAGAATGTGCGGGCCCTGCTCGCAGGGCTCAGGGAGGCGGGGGCGCGTCAGAGCTGCAGGGGATGGGGATGGGAGACTGGTGGTTCTGAGTCTTCCACCAGTGATCCTGAAGCTTCCTGAAGCAGAACACATAGTCACAGGGTGGAGCTGGGGATGCCGGCTTTGTGGGGGTCTTTCCCTCTGGCCTGGTATAGGAGGCAGTGCTTTCTAAACACATACCTTAAGCCAAATGTCAGAGTTCATGGCAGAGAAGGACTCACATCTGTGTTCTTCTGTTAAGTCCATATTCAAGAGTCTCTTCTTTTTCTCTACTTTAGTAAATCCCTTCTTTGCAAATATCTCTATGACTTTTTTTTTTTTTAGACAGGGTCTTGCTGTGTAGTTAGGGCTGGCCTCAAACTCGTGGCTATCCTCCTGTCTCAGCCTTCCCAGTGCTGGGATTACAGGTGCGCACCACCACAACTTTTTAAAACATTTGGATTCCTTGGGCCATTTGGGAAATTGTTGAAACAAGTAAGGATGGGAAGTTCTGCTTGTTGAAAGGACTTACATCCTCCCTGTCTGGTGTCTGAGACAGGGCCGCGCATCCCAGGCCAGCCCTGAACTTGCCACTTTCCCACTTCAGCTTCCCAAGAAAACAGCAATTTTCCAATCTCCTGGTTCGTGATGAATGCATCACTATGGTGTAACTTGACGCCAAACGCTGGTTTTTCTGTTGCAGGCTCAAGAAACAGTGAACTTACGGCCCCTCCACAAGTGTCATTCGTGCCGATCTCTCCACAGCGTGGTGCAGCACTTGTGTTATCGGTCATGTTCTGCAGGGTCATGGCCCGCAGCAGCACTCTTCACTGGCCTAGAACAAGCTTCCACGGTTCCAAATCTAGGACCCTGAGGCTGTGTTGTATAGATCTTGCTGTATTTAATATTAATAGCAGAGGAGTTCTACCTCCTATTTTCATAATGCTCTTTTGTGTATTTTTGTACACTTACAACTCCAGTATTTAAGCAGATGTTCATCTTGGTAATTGAGGAAGAATGTATTACATCTAGAACACGCCTCACTTTTATTGTCTTTTCCAGCTCTTGCCTGACTATTTCTCTGACGCTGCTATTACTTAGCTGCTGGAATATACACTCAGACTTGTGAGTTAAGGATGTGAGGATCGGGGCAATGATAAAGTCCTTCTAGGAAGCTGTTGAGAGCTTTTCTTTATTTAGTCCTATGAATACTCTGGTTTCTCTTCAGATCGCATAAATCTTTCACCTTTTATTTAGTCCTATTAGAATTTCGCATATGTATTTTTTCTGATATTCATTTATTTAAAAAAAAATTTAAATAAAGAGCTCTGTTAGAAAAGTGGAGTTGTGTGGTGTGTGTCGGTTCAGCGCATTCTCCCGCCATCCAGCACAAAGCCTGGCGTTTACTTGGCTCTTCCTAGCTGTTGGATGAATGAGCAGAAAGCACTGGGAAACAGACAGGAACTTGAATGTGGGTGGACAGAGCCTCTTCTGTGTGATAATTAATATCTACGCATCAAGTATGCCCTCGACACTTAAGAAAGAAACATGGTCTGAGGACAACATGAATTAGAAAAAGTGATAGTGAAGTTCATGGTGAAATATCCATTCTTGCCTGGGGGAATGCATTTTTCCTCTGATTAAATCTGGTATTTTTTTCTGAAAGGTTTGAGATAGGGTCTTACATGTAGCCAAGGATTTCCTCAAACTTGCAATCCTGCCTCAGCCTCCCCAAGTGCTGGGATTATAGGCATGCTTCACCATGCTCTGCTGCAGTTTGGATTTCTTTCGAGGCTGAGGATTTTTGTAACTAAAATGATAATTTAATCTGCTTTTTATTAATAGTGAAGGTGGGAAGTTCTGGCTAAAATTAGATTCAAGTTTGTCACTCAGGACAGTGGTAGTGTTCTGGGAGGCTGAGGCAGGAGGATCATAAATTTGAACCCCAAATAGGCAACTTTTCAACTGTGAGACCCTGTCTTTAAAAAGAAAAAAGCCTGGGGATGCAGCTTAAGAAGGTCGGGGGATCAATCCCAGGTACCAAAATAAAAAACAAAAACATCATGTGTATTTTTTGGGACACATGTTTCAGATCCTTAATGGTTAAGTCCTGTTTCAGTACCTGTGAATGAGTGAATATTTCCAATTCTTCATTTTCTAAATGGTATATTGAGTAGTTCTTTGAAAATATGCCTTGTGTGGGAGTGGGGGAGTTGGAAATTGAACCTAGGGGTGTCACACTAAGCCCTTTTAAAATTTGAGCTCAGATTTTTGTCTATTTGCTAAACTGCCCAGGCTGGGTTCCCTTTTGCAATCCTCCTGCTTCAGCCTCCAAGGGTGCTAGAATTACTTACAAGTGTGTGCCACCATACCCAGCTTGAAAACAGTAAATCTTTCCTAAGGAGAATGTGGTATAGGTAACGGGATTTGAAGAAATGTATGTAGAATCCTCTAAATCCTGTACAACACAAAGGAAAATATATGGGCAATTAGTATTGCTTAAAAAGTTCTCTTCAATAGTTTTGAAGAAGAGCGGTGGTTAATTGGGGCAATCGTCCTCTGATACCTGTTAAAGCCATGTATAATTTACATGTGACAAAATAGTTTATTTCCTCTGTAACTGCAAAGTCTGCTTAAGTTAGGCCCAGTGTGACCTCAAAGCTTTTGGCTACTTTAGCTTGCTAATTGGCTCATCTTTTTTTTTTTTTTTTTGTCTTTTTGAGACAGGGTCTCCCTATGCAGTTCAGGTGGCCTTGAGCTCGCTTTGTAGCCCAGGCTGGTCTCGAACTCACAACGATTCTCCTGCCTCAGCCTCCCGAGTGCTGGGATTACAGGCGTGCGCTACCATGCCTGGCAGGCTCATCTTTATACAGTAGCTTCACTCAGAATTTTTAGCTCTAGGTGGTCAATTTTAGTTGCCTTATGGAGGAGGTGGCTCTGATTTCTTTGGTGAGATAAAGTGAACTCAGTGCTTTCATGAAATACATCCATTCTAACGTTCCCCCCATTCCTGAGAATTCTACCCTTTCCTTGATACTCTACTAACCATCCCAGGGTCTCCAGCTCCCAAATCATAGGCCTGCAGCAAGTCCAGCCTGGAAGAGGCCCTCAGTAGCAACTTAGGTCTGGTTCCAAGCACCTTCTGCCAAGATATGACCATGAGTTATGACACAATACAGAGGCCCAGGAGGTCCGTAAATATAAGGGACCTTGTACTGTCTTTAGCCAGCTGTACTCGGCCTAAACCCTCAAGATCCACCCTATCTCTGTGCCATGTTTCATGCAGCTGTTCTCCAGCCAGGTGATGACACTGCTTTGATGTGTGAGAGCTGCTTGCTTCCAGGAGGGGACTGGGCGGCGGTGCCCGGACTGTGCCCAATCCTGTCCCCAGCCATCAGCCTGAGGCACAAATGCAGACAAGGGAAGATCCTGAGAAGGCCCAGCGTCATCTTGGGAGATACCTGCCTTGGGCAAGCTTCTGCATGGTTTCCAGGTGTCTCGGAGGGTGCTCTTGTCTGACAAGAGTGGACTTCTTCCAGCCTTAATGATTCAAGGTATCTGGGGTCCAAAGGTCTCAGGCTTGTGTATCCAAATGTTCCCATTTTGGGCTTCAGGATCCCACTGTTTGCCAGGTTTGGACAGGGGACCTTTGTCCTCTCTGCAGCACTGCCATCTTTGTCCCCCACCAGAGGGCACCTTTGTTACAATCCCTGAACCCCCAGTGATGTGTCATTACCAGCCCAGGTCCACAGTTCACATCAGGGCTCACGCTAGCTGTCCGTTCTATGCTCTTTGACAAAAGTATGATATATATTTGCAGTTACAGAATCATAAAGGGTTGTTTTACCCTGAGCTACATAGTGAGATCCTCAAAAAAAAAAAAAAGTGAAAACAGCTGGCTGGTGCTTTCTCCAGTACTTAATGTGAGTGTTGATCACAGAATGTGAACACGTTGGGGACTTGGGAGTAGGAACTGGCTGATGCATTGTAGGGGAAGGCTTTGAACATCTCCTGATAAGGAAAGAGTGCTTGCCTCAGTTAAGATTGCATTTGGTCACAAATGCAAAAATCCTCAGGCTGTTACAGTGTCCGAAGGTTGTTGCCAGGGACCCAGGTTCTTTCTGCTTTACCTTAGTATGTGGCTTCAGTCCTCTTGGTTGCTTTATGGCTGCTGCTCCTCCAGACATCTTGCCTGTGTTCCAGGGTTGGGAAAAGGGGAAGAAATAAAAGACCAGATAAATGAATCTGCCCCCTTTTACAAAACTTCCCTCAGAACTCCATCCAGTGACTTCTGCCAGGTGGAGGTCACACTTAGCTGCAAGAGAGTCTGGGAAGGAGACTGTGTTATCTGGGCACACTGCCTCCCTGGAGGAACTGGGGTCCTGTCATTAAGGAAGACTGGGAAAATGGTGATTGGCTATGCAATTAGCTGTGTCCGCCACAAAGCTCATCTTAACCAGAGCTAAGTGGGCTGGGAGATCCCAGGAGCCACCTGGGTTATTTGGAGATGAAATGGACAGCCCTCGAGGAGTTCACAATTCAGAGAGTAAGACAGATGAGGAACTGGAGCAAGAATGTGCAATTACAGTGTAATGTAGGGCGAGGCCAGGGGATGTAATGACAATAAGCCGGGGGCTAGGAGCACAGATGGGCAGGACGGGCGGGGCAGGAGGCACGGGAGCGGAAGTCATGACGCCTGCGTGTCCCCTAGGTGGGGGCAGCTGGCCTCCTACGGGGACGCGGGTGAGCGAGGTGCGCTGCGGGAGCTCGGAGCCCGCGCTGGCTCAGGGACTCTCAAATCGAGGGTGGGATGGGACAGGACGTGAAGGGGGACACATGGCATCCTTGCAGGGTGTGGACCTTGCCCTTCCTCCAGACGGCTCCGAAGCAGGGGGTCAGGAGGATAGAAAAGTGAGAGGCGCTCTCTCGGGGTGTGGGGAGAGAGGTCTCTCCCGGGCGCGGCAGCTCTGTGGCCTGGGCGATGACATGTGGAGGGGTGCTTTTGACTGGGGCTGGCCAGAGGAGGCAGGAGAGAGACAGACAGACAGACAGACAGTGAGAGAGAGAGAGAGAGACAGAGAGACAGAGAGACAGAGAGAGAGAGACAGAGAGACAGAGAGAGAGAGAGACAGAGAGAGAGAGAGAGACAGAGAGAGACAGAGAGAGAGACAGAGAGACAGAGAGAGACAGAGAGAGAGACAGAGAGAGAGACAGAGAGAGAGAGAGAGAGAGACAGAGACAGAGAGAGACAGAGACAGAGAGAGGCAGAGGCAGAGGCAGAGGCAGGGAGAGCGCATGTCCATCTCGGGGACCCCACGCAGACAGGCCACCGGGTGCATCGCCCAGAGTCTGGAGAGACCCTCGGTGCAGAAGTGTCGGAGCAGAGCAGAACCTCCATTTCTTGCAGAGGAGCCAGTAGCCGGGCGGGGGGTGAACTGTCCCAGGTCACACCAGCTCAAGGCTGGCCGAGCGGCCCAGAGTGCAAGTCGGCCGTGGGGTGAGGCCCCTTGCGCACTGGGGGAAGGAGAGGCCCAGCAAGGCGGTGCCTCGCTGGCTATGGCGCTCAGCAGCGGACGGGGTCCTCCGTCCGTCCATGGCCGCAGGGGCGCGCACAAAGGCGACCAGCATGTCCTAGCCCCCGGGTTTGAAGTTGTGGGTCGGCTGGAGACTGCCTTGGCGGGGATGGCTGTGCTCCTTGGACTCAGCGACGGGAAAAGAGCCCCGGACGGGCTGGGCAGCGTCCTGGGCTGCCGGCAGGGGGCGCTGTGCGACCGAGTGAAGGGCCGGGCGGCCGCTGGGGCAGCTGAGCGTCGCAATTTAGCCCCCAAATATCAGCCAGGCGCGGAGCGCCGGGCCAGGACAGGTCGCCTGGGGCCGCCGCGCTGTCCTAGCCGTTGTCAGGTGGCAGCACATGGCCGAGCCAGCTTTCCTAGGGGTCTTTGTGGTTGAAGCCTGCTCCGGTGATTCCCATTGGGGGAAAGGCCACCAGGGCTTCCTCCTAGCAAAGGTTCCCGCAGGCTGAGTGACGGGGCAGGAATGCGGGGCAAGTCTATTTTGCTTGAAGGACGAGAGCCAGAGGCCTGCGGTCCCTTACACGGCTGGGACTCGGTTTCCCCAGCTGTTCGTGAAGGGGCCGGACTGGAGCGTGGCCTGAGCTCTGACCTGAGATTCCTAAAGACGCCTGATGGCCATGTCTGGCCACACCCAGAGTCCAGGCGGGATGATGGGACCACCTGCAGGGTTTCAGGGATCCTCTAGCTGTTTGTGAGGAGGTGGGAAGGCTCTGAGGCCGAGCTTTACTGGAGGAACAAAACTACCCCAGGTGCAGGCGTGCAGCCTCAGGGAGGAGGAAGCCAAGGATGCGGTGCAGGGAGCATGCTCAGCACCCCTGACCTAAAATCAGCTAATATGGGGCCCCAGGGCTCTTCCCTCCTTGCTTGGCCTCTGTCCTGTGGCTTCCCTGGGACTCCCACCTGCAGGCCCCTGGCTACCGGGGCTGGTCACCTCCTTGGTTATGCAAAGGCTTGGGCTGGGTCCTGTCGCCACAGCTCTTCCCCCAGTTCCCTCTCCCTGGGTCCAGGACAGAGGCTGAGTTAGGCTGAGCTTGATCTGCCGCTGTGCTGAGGTTCCCAGGGTTGAGTGACTTTGGGAAGACAGAAATAAGGGTCTGAGGAGAGCTTGGGGTGCCTGCAGCCCCTGGAGGTGCGGGAGGCAGGGCATGGTCAGGCTCCCATGTATGTCATGCCCTCGATAGGCTGAGTCCCTTGTCTCTGCCCCATAGTGAAGATCAAAGCCAGGGCCTGAGCTAGAGAGAAAGCAGCAGCCCAGCTCAGGATCTTCCAGCCCTCCTCTAGCCCTGGTGCTGCCTGGACGTTGAGTCTCTTACTCCTACTGAGGGGTGGAGTTTCAGGCTGGTGGTGTTGGCAGGTGGTTTAGTTTTGAAAAAGAGGACAAAGGAGAGGGCTTTTTTTTTTTTTTTTTCTGAGACAGGGTCTCTATTATCAGTTCAGGCTGGCCTTGAGCTTACTTATGTAGCCTAGGCTGGTCTTGAACTCTCAACAATCCTCTTGCTTCAGCCTCCAGAGTGCTGGGATTGCAGGTATGCGCCACCACACCCAGCATGGAGAGGGTTTTGAACAAGCTGTGGAACCTTAGTTGGAGTCCTCAGAGGTGAGGGTGGTGACTACCTACCCTGCCTTCCTATAAGGCCAGTCTGGAGTCCCTGCTGTCCCACCCCAGTGTCGCTGGCCTGCACCAGCTTTACCTTGTGACCTGCTGCGTGCCTAAAGAGCCAGCCAGGGCTGAGCTATGCACACTCCAGAAGAGGGCCCAGCACAGAAGCCACGCTGTACAAGGAGTGTGTGCTGGGGGGTGAGGAGGCCACAACAGCCCTGAAGACTTTTCAAGAGCTGTTACCCCTCCCGTGCACCTCCATGTTCCTGGAGTCTCTGCTGGAGCTCAGAAATCAGGTTTGGCCCCAGCATGGGTTGTCATTGCACCTAAGGGGGGGACCTTCTCTCACCTCCTCCAAGCATGGCATTGGTCAAGCCGGAACTGGACTAGACAGGAAGTCCTTCTCCTTCAGTGCAACTCTTTTCAGTGATCCGCTTTCCCTCTTCCCCAAAATGCGGCCTCACTGTGCAGACTGGAGATTTCGCTGAGTCTCCCCCAGCTTCCAGGCCCTTCCAGCTTCCAGATCTTAGCTTGAGGTTTCTGAAGATACTGCAGTATCCATTGTCCCAAGTGTCCCTGAGGCAGCAATGGCCAAATTAGCCCTAATACTGGAGTGCATTGCAGCCTGCTCCCATTAGCGAGGACAGGCTTCGTCTCTAGACACTGTGGAATGAAGCCAAGCAAACTGCAGGTGGAGGACCCGTGTATTCACTGCAACAGCGATGAGCAAGCAAAGGAAACGCCCTGCAAAACAGTGTTATCATGCCCTTCCTTTGGGCACATGTGTGCACAGCAAATTAGTAGACACAGGCTTTTGGAGCACACTCGGGAGCCTGGCGAGTGGGCGCTTCTCGGAGGAGGCGAGGAAGGACTGGAACTGAGGTTGGTGCTGAAGGAGCTCAGCCTTATCTTTAATGTTTGTATTTTTATGAGAATTAGTGATGCAATGAACATTCCAATGAAAAAGATTTTAGCCTTTCTTCCCCCCCCCCCCCCCCCCGCCCCATACCTGTTTTGAGCTCCAAGCTGGCCTTCTCCACTTTGGTTCCATCTTGAAATCTCCAGGAGCGGGTGGCGCAACTTACACACGGGTGCTCTGCCTGCCTGAGCTCATTTGGCATGGGTGCTGGCAGTGGGACTTTGAGCTGGCCCCCTCAGCTCTTGCCCGGCTGGATTCTGCACCTAATTTCTCCAGCCTGGATACAGATGGCGACCCCGGAGCGCCTCAGGGATTTCTGCCCTGACATCCATATTCACATCCACTCCCTCCCCTGCACAGGTCGGGGCTGCCCAAGGGCGCACTGTGTAGTGGGAGAGTGTTTTTCTATTTTGTTTCTACTCAGTTTCCTGAAGTGTCTTAGGGTGTGGCTCATCTTCTAGGACACAGACGCCCCAGGCTGGATGCTACAGGAATTTGCAGGAAACCCTCTGAGCTCTAGTTGATCCTCCCCAAACCCAAACCGGGATGGGAGCGGTTGTCCCATCCCGCTCACCTGTCCTGCAGACCTCACTGGTCATCCATGGGCACTCAGGGCTGTACTAACCGTGCTTCCTTCTCCTCTGTCACTCCTCAGGCCAGGCTGCTGTCACCTGTCTCTGGGAGATTGCGGCAGCGGCCATCTTTGCCCCTCCAATCCTTTCTCTGCCCCTCTCCAGCCAGAGTGAACTTCTAAATCAAACTGGATCACACTCACAAAGCTCTCGCTGGCTTGCCACTCGGTCAGGTCCAAATGCCTTGATGTGGCTTGCGGGACGGACTGGGATGGGCCCAGCCTGTCTGTCCATTGTCCCTGCTGCAGTCACGTGGCGTGCCCTCAGCTGCCACCCAGGCTCCGGTGCCTTAATACATGCTTTCCCTGCCCTCAGTACTGTCCCTACCACCTCCTGCTTCGGCTCAGGTCTGAATTTAGGAGGCATTTTCCCCAGCGGAAGCATCCCTGAGCCTCGGCTCCTTCTCCACAAATGTGCATCTGTTCATCCGGCCACTTACACATTTTATGGTATTGCATAAGAAGTGCCTGCCTCTCCCACCAGACTGTGATGTCTTGAATAATAACAAAGACCAGCACCTCAGCACAGTGAGCTCATTCTTACCTCATCACACGCTGGGCAGTCCTTACGTCTCACACTGATGCTCACCTCCCTTGGAGGTGGGCACCGCCCTTATGTCCATCTTATAAAGGAGGAATTGAACCTTAGGGAGAACAAAACCATGCCCCAAGCTCATGTAGCTTGAGCACGGTGGACAGGCTCAAACCCAGTGGCCTTGGGTTTACACGCTGGCAAGGGAATGGCCACGGCTCTCAGAGTCAGAGTTACATCCCACCTCCTATCCTGGTGGCTGTAAGTCCAGTGGGAACTCAAGAACTATTTGTTGAATGACTAAATACATCAAGGAGAATCAGTGGTGGGCAGCAAATGTGATCTTTCTTTGGATAAGTTCCCTTTAAAGGTAATGAGGGGAAGCAGAGCTAATTTTTTTTTTTTTTGTCTTTTTGAGACAGGGTCTCCCTATGCAGCTCAGGCTGGCCTTGAGCTCACTTTGTAGCCCAGGCTGGCCTCAAATTCGCAACGATCCTCCTGCCTCAGCCTCCCAAGTGCTGGGATTACAGGCGTGCGCCACCACACCCGGCTAAAAAATACACCAATTTAAAAATTCTTAAATGAATAGCCCTCTTGGGAATGGTTATTCTGAAGGTATCCTCCAGAGCATTCAGTTAATTGTCAGAATTTCTTAGGAGGAAACAAACCAGAACATGTGGTAAATCATTAATAGAGAGACTCATTTTATTGTGACTTTTTTTTTTTTTTTTTTTTTACAGAAATGAAGAGGTAAAGAAATGCTACCCACTAAATATGCCCACCATAGCTCACGCTGGACTGAAGACATATGGGTATTTCAGATCAGAGGAGAAGCTGTATAAACATAATGAACATGGAAGGACCTGAAGTGATTTCACTCCTTTCAGCAGGATGCAAGGCCAAGACTGGAGAGAAACCCTATGAGTATGATCAGGGTGGGAAATTCTACTCTGTTTTCAGTGAAATAACTCACCTTAGCAAGAATAGCTTTGTATATAAGGAAAATTTGAAAGCCTCTAGCACACTCAATGATCCATGAAAGGAATCATAATGGAGAAAATCCTAGTGTATGTAAGCAATGTGGGAAAGCTTTTAGTACACAATGTCATTGTAAAATACAACAAAGAATGCACACTGTAGAGAAACCCTATGTATGTAAGCAATGTGGGAAAGCTTTTAGTACACATAGTGGTCAATGGGAAGAAACCCTATGTATGTAAGTGCTGTGGAAAAGATTTCATCAGTCATGGTGATTGTTAGAAACATGAAAGAATTCACACTACTTGAAAGCAAGTGTTAGGTCCCTAGCACACTGAACCAGAAGGGTCATTACTTAAAGCATCCCAGTATTCTGGTTTGATACTGGAATAGGCAGGTCAAGCCAGTGGGCAGAATTGTGGACAGTGTGGTTGCTTGTGATCCATGAAGGAGACACCCTACATATGTGCATAGACAGTTGGGCCCTCCTCAGGGTGCTGACCCTCTGGCTGCTGGCTTAGGCAGCTCAGGAATGACAGATAGGGACTATCCTTTGTGGGGTGTTGACCTGTGGCAAGATGTATGGGAGCATGGCCAAAAAGCTGACCATGCAGGATATCATGTTTCAGGACATAAACCCCTTCTCTCACCAGGAAATAACTTAACAGATGCCTTGACTAGGCATTGCAATGGTTGACCACTAGAGATAGTGTCTAACCAGAAACACTGACTACTGCATATGGGATGCCACTAGGAATAGTGTCTGACTGGGACAAGTACCATAAATTTAGCCCTCAGATTGAAGCCCTTGCTCTACATATGGTCCAGGTTTGAATGTTACACATCAGGCTTTGATGTTGCTCATGGATAAAATTTCTCAGATGAGAAAGGTGGTTTTGCAAAACCCATGGCTTTTGATTTGCTGACTGCAGCACAGGGAGGTACTTGTGCTCCCTTAAATATAAAATGTTACATTTATATACCCTTAGTCTTTGAAGGGATGAAATGTGGGAAACCACTCAGACTGCTTCAAAGCTCAGGGGTATCTAAGGACACCTGACGAAATGACCCAGTTTAGTGCAGGAGCACAGTAACTATGACTTACCACAGATAGGCATGCAGGGTTATGGTACTATGTAAGAATGTAAATATGAGATAACAACCTGTATAAGAATTTTACAACAAAGGTGCAGGCTGCCCTTGCACTCTTGCACTCTGAGCTGGTCCATGCTACCTGCTGTTGTTGCTGATGTCTTGCACAGTGTGTTCTTTAACCTCAACCATGAAAGCTTCCTAGGGCCCCTAAGTGGGCTGACATGAGTGCTACAAAGGTCTAGGCAAGACTAAGACTGGAAGAACCAATAGATTCAGAAGTCAGGAGGTGCTGGCAAAAACAGTGTATAGAAAAGTAGGTAAGGCCAAGTGTGGTGCTGCATGCCTGTAATCCCAGCACTCGGGAGGCTGGGCAGGAGGATTGTTGTGAGTTCGAGGCCAGCCTGGGCTATGAAGTGAGCTCAAGGCCAGCCTGAGCTGCATAGTGAGACCCTGTCTCAAAAAGACAAAAAAAAAAAAAAAAAGAAAAGAAAAGGAGAAAATATTGTGGAAAGAAATGAAGCCCTAACTAAACACAGAGGTATATAATACACTCATGGATTGGAAGACCACTAGTCATAAAATGTCCATTCACTCCAGGTTGATTTATTCATTACTATTACAATCAAAATCTTAGCTTTTTTATAGAAATTGATAATGGCATTCTAAAACAAGTGAAAATGCAAAAGCTTTTAGAATACAAAGCAATTGTGAAACAGAAGAAAGTCAGAGGACTAATTTTAGCACCTGATTTTAAGACTTACAAAGCCAGAATAATCAAGCAAGTGTAAAAACAAAAAAAAGATAAAGAAATAAATGAAATACAAAGGATTCCAAGCCTATCTGACCAGGTATATTTTACAAAATATCTAAGACAATATAACTGAGGAAAAAGATAATCTTTCCAACAAATGGTGCCAGGGCAAAAGAATATATACATACAAAATACTAATTTTGACCTTTACCTCAACACTCATACAAATCAAAAACCAAAACACCAACCTCAAAATGAGCATAGACCTAAATGTAAGAACCCAAACTATAAAATGGCTAGAAGAAAACATAGGATAAAATCTTAGTGATTTTGTGTCAGGCAATGTTTTCTTAAACAAGAAACAAGAAACAAAAAACAAAACAAACAAAACCCTCTACAAACTATAAAGGAAAAACTGTACTAGAACATCAAGATTCAAACCTTTTGCTCTTCAAAAGACATTATAAAACTAAATACATCCGGGGCTGCGGATTTAGCTCAGCGGCAAAAGCGCCTGCCTGGCAAGCGCAAGGTCGTGAGTTCGGTTCCCGGTACCGGAGAAAAACCAAAAAAAAAAAAAAAAAAAAAAACTAAATACATCCTATTGCCTTTATGTGGAGAATCCTGAGAATACAGGATGAGTCACACAGGCAGGTACTTTGGCCTATTCTGTTCTCATTTCTTGGACTATTTATGACACGTGACATTTCTCCTTGCTCCAGGCTGGAAATAGAAAACTTTTAGTTGTCTACCATCACAGTAATATGTCAGATTTCTTATTTGTTTATTCCACACTGTATGGGCAAAAAACATGACTTGTTTTTGTGTTCCCACTACCCAGTGTTCTAATAATTGCTGAGTCGTGGAGCAACTGTACAGTTCCACATCTGACTAGGAGACTTAGGTCACATGATGTTACTTTAAATAGAAAAAAGACAAAAAATTATAACAATGCTATGCTCACAAATCATGATATGCCAGTGAGTTGTGTTATTCAATGATGATGTATTGCAACAATTAAAATGTCTTAAAAAAACTATTAGAGATATGAGCATGTGGTCATGATAGATATTGAAAATATGAAATAGAAAGGAGCCAGTTTGGAAACAGACCAAAGTACACATGGGATGTTAGGCTGTGATAAAAATGGCATATTGGTTCAACTGCTAGGGGATGTGGGGGAGATGGCTTATGGCCATTTTCTTGCGGAGTCTGGGCTCCGTTCCACCAACTCCATGATTCGGGGAGATGTTGAGGCCTAGGAGCAGAGAATCAGGCAGCTTTGGAGCCAGGAAATTGGGATGTGAAAAGGAGGCACTCTCCCTGCTCTAACCCTGGTCTATTGGATGCTGTCTTTATTTAAAATGGGTGTTTTGATCATCATGGACATTTTTGCATTAGTTTTTAATTTTAAAATGCTGGTTTGAAATATATTTCTTCTTAATGACTGAGCTCCTTGTCACAACTCTAAAATTTAGGATCTGGAGGGTGTGCCTCAGTCTCCTTACTATAGTCCTAGTCCCGCCAGCAGAAATGGAGAAGAAATACCTAGAACAGTGCTAGATACATAGTAAGTGCTCAACAAATGTTTTCTAAAAATTTGTTAAATTAATGAGTCTTCTGAGAACTGAGAGGCCTTTTGATGTAGGTCAGAAGGAGGGTTCTCAGTTTACCTACCCAATTACTACTTATCCCCTGAAAAAAAGCACCCATCAATCCTTGCCCTTTGAGACTGAGACAGGCTGATCTGGGTGCTTGGGGATCACACATGCGCTAATACACAAGGCTAAAGCCATCCTAAGCCATGTAAAGATAAAGTGGCTTGAAGGAGAAGGAAGAAGATGACACGACAGGGGAATGGTGTGCAGCGTAGAACTCAGGGCTATGGTGGAAGAAAACGTTATTAAACATGAAATGAGAGCCAGGAGCTGTGGTGGATATCTACCCTAGCACTCTGGGAGGAGCAGGAAGGAGGACTGCAAATTCAAGCTCAGCCTGGGCATTTCACCAAGACTGTCTCAAAACAAACAGACAAACAAAGGCCGGGATGCAGCTCAGTAATTAGTCAGCTTTTTCTGTCACTGAGTTTCAGGGGGTTCAGTCCCTGGGAGGCCAGCTCCAAAGCAGAAACATCACTGCAGAAGTAAGGACCCTTGTTCCGTGGTGGCCAGCAAGCAGGGCAGGGGAACAGGGCCCGAGGGAAGGGAGCCAGGGGACAGATCCACACCCAGAGGCTGGACGCCCCCACCCCCCTCCCATACCCAGGAGTGTGCTTTACCAACCCCGGGCTGCTCTCATCCCCTCCCGACCGGCTGTCCAGGTCTGGACGACGAGGTCGCAGGGCTGGGGATGCGCACTCCGGGCAAGCTCCCGACCTGGACCTGGGGTCACCGGGCAGTGAGCCGTGCCTAAAAAGCCGGCAGACTTGGCGCACACGCGGCTGCGAACCCGAGGAGAGCAAGGGGCAGAGGAAGCGCCCGACCCGGAACCGGAATCCGCTCTAGAGCCGGGGCAGGCGGCGAGGCGGAACCCAGCCGATCCCGGCCGAGCTGGGCCCAGGCGGGACCGCCTCCCGCACGGCCAGCCTTACCGGAGCTTTCCCTGCGTGATGCTTAAAGCTAGCTAGAGACACAGCTGGCGTGGAGCCCGGGTCCCCTGATTTCCTCGGGGCAATTTTCATGGCCTCTGCTGCCTGAATCATTGAGTCGAGGTCTTTTCCTTAAGTGATTTGCTTGGACTTCGTTTACTGCCTTAGCAGTTTATTAGCCTGAGCTCAACTTAGGTCTTTGGATTGGCGTGACGGGCCACATTTGTTTATATTTTTCTCTCAAAGTTTACCTTTTGGAACCATTTTAAATGGCAGCCTTAGCACCTCCCCCTCTCATTGGGTTTGACCCTGCTGCCTCTATAGCAGGAACTGAAAGATCCTCGGTCTCCTCCAGGGCCTTCCCCTGAGGGAGGTCTGGAGGTTAGCGCTGTAAGTCAGAAACAGCAACCGGCGACAGTGTGGCTGTGGGGTATTTAAACAAGGCAAAGTCCCGATCATTAGTACCTGTATGTGAAAATCTAATCTCTCCTTTAAAATCTTTGCTGTTTGTTTTAGCAGACAAGTATGTAAGTATCAGAGGTAACTCTTCTAAAAGCTGGGAGTCTTGGTGGAGGGATGCAAGTGTCTCAGAACTAAACGAGAACTCTCCGACCCTTCACCCTGTGCCCTGGTGTGAGCCACATGGTGTCACTTACTGAGCTGTCTGTGACTGCTCAGTCCCTGCTGTGACTGATAACAAGACTGATTCTTGTGGGAAAGAGTTGTGTCCTTTCTTCCTCCATCTGCCGGAGGGTTCTGGCCCTGCGGAAGATGCCACGGGCTGCACATCAGCCTCTGAACCCCATGGAATTTGCCTCCCTGTCAGAGTCCTTCCCTGGCCCTGGGACCTGGCGACTGCAGCAAGGCTGCTTAGCTCTCACGGCTGCCATGGCAGCACAGCGGCAGGT
Organism: Chinchilla lanigera; assembly: GCF_000276665.1. Taxonomy (NCBI): domain Eukaryota; kingdom Metazoa; phylum Chordata; class Mammalia; order Rodentia; family Chinchillidae; genus Chinchilla; species Chinchilla lanigera. The sequence continues at coordinate 3,993,717 of NW_004955518.1, read as the reverse complement.
GTGCCCACCTATGCAGGTCTCCTTCTGGACCAGTTGGAAACTCCCTGAGACAGAAAGTGTGCCTCAGTTCTCTGGCTCACAGGGGATGTGAAACACTTAAAAAAAAATCAGAATGATAAGCACTCTGTGCTAGGAGCTTTATTTACAGTATTTGTGATCTCATTTGCTCCTCTCCACAGATAAATGAAGTGTCCCAGTGAGTGAGAAAATGACACTCAGAGATACCGTGCCTGAGACACACAGAGTTAGGGGAGACCAGAGTGAATCTGCGTGGATGTGACTCCCAGCATGTGTTTTCTTCAGTGTCCTGAAGCAACTCAGAGAATAGCAGTCCCCCATACCAAAAACTTCCTGTAATGTTCCTCTAGCTGACCCTTCCAAAGATGAAACTGCAGCCCCTGGTTGGTGGTTGAGAAAATTGTGAGCCACTGAAGGTCACATAGCTAGTAATTGGTGGAACTAGAATTTCAAACCAGATCGGATGGACTGTGTTCTACCTGGAACCCAAGTGCCTTTTGTGAATTAATGGGGGGCTGGGGATATAGCTCAGTGGCACAGTGCCTGCCTGGCAAGTGTGAGCTCATGAGTTCAATAAAAAAAAAAAGAGGGATATATGTGAATTAATGGGTGCTTGATTGTTTGTATAGGCAGTTTTCATGGGCCCGTTATGACTGGATAATGTGTTGTTTTCATAAGCAATATAGACAGATCATTTGTCTCAATTCACAGATACTTCTATAGCCTCAGCTAATTTACAAAACAGTGTGAGATTAGTAATAGGTAATGTGGAAAGCTGGCAGTACATACTAGAAGATTTATAAAATGTCTATTCCCGGGGCTGGGGACTTAGCTCAGCGGCAAAAGCACCTGCCTGGCAAGTGCAAGGTCGTGAGTTCGGTTCCCAGTACCAGAGAAAAACCAAAAGTTCTTCCCGGTACCAAAAAAAAAAAAAAAAAAAAAAAAAAAAAAAAAAATGTCTATTCCCTTTCAGCTATTTCACTTTTTAGGAACTTATCCCTGGAAAATAATAAGGGATGCCTAAAAATATTACGTATAAGGATGCCTATCATAGATTATATATATTATTATATATGGGTGGAACTGGAAGCAATCTGAATGTCTTACCAATGAAATTACTTAACTGAATTATGGCCTGAATTAGCAAGAGGAATTGCTAACTCTGGACTACTAAATAAAAAATCATAACACTATAAATATAGTCTTATAGTCTCATTATTAAAGGTTATACATGCATGTACGTATAACCTTTGGCTGGTGGAGTGATATGCTCCACAAGAATGGATACTAACAGATATTACAGATATCCAGCTGGCAGATGAAAGGCACAGTGAAAAACTTGGAAGATATTAGGGCAGGAGAGAGAATTTGAAGAGTGATCTGCTTGTGGGTCACACTGAAGACAGGTTGTTGCCAAGTGACTATGCATAAAGAGAAGTTTGCCAAAAGGCACATGGCGGGTGGCTGGGGAGGAGGAGATAGGCCTGAGGAAGCAGCAAGATACACAAACAGAGTGAAGAGGATGATGTCATAGAAGAAGGCTATGACAGGCCGCTAGAGTGAGAGGACATTATGAAGATACCATGGATCCATGAAAAGGGACCTTTATTGGTAATAAAATCATTATCTCTAAAGCTAATCCATTACACATGAGGTTTCACTTAAGGTATTTTTAGTTTTTTTCCTCAATTTTTTATATTATGGTAAAGCTGAGCCTGGTGGCACACACCTGTAATCCCAGCACTCGGGGGGCTGAGGCAGGAAGGTCATTACAAGTTCTATGCCAGCCTGGGCTACACAATGAGCTCAAGGCAAGCCTGAATTACATAATGAGACCATTTCTCCAAAAACAAAACAAAACAAAAAAAAAACAAACTCCCCCAAACAGAAAGTAAATAAGCCAAGGGTTATGTGATGTGATAAGGTGTGACTGAAGATGAGGGCCACCTCAGCTAGTATCTTGGGGGAAGGCTACCTTTTGGAGTGATCTGAGTTGGGAGTGACAGCCAAGGAAGTGTACCCAGAGGGCACTATTAACACAGTCAAGCAAGGAGGAGGGTAGCACCTCATGGGGCCCTGCAGGCCACCCCACAAATGCCTTCCGTAGTAAAGCAGTAACTTTTGTTTCTATAAGTAAAATTTTATAACCTCCTGTTCCTGTAACATCCTGTTATGTCTGAGCAGAGGCACCAGGACACAAAACTGTCCATTTTGACACACTGCTTTTGTTCTCCTTCTGCCTGCCACAAGTTCCATGCCAAAGACCAATCCCCAAATATATAAAATGTATAAAAGCTGGAGCCTGTCCTTTGTCCTTTGTTCAGCCATTTTGGATTTATCAGCTGAGCCAGTGTACACCTATAAATAAAGTCCTCCTGTTTTTCCCTATTGGTCTCTCCTATCTAAAATCCCACAATTTTGGTGACCACAGAGGGAAGAAGATGATGTCTGTCTCCTTTGCCTGCAGGCCTACAAGGGCTTGAGCTTCAGGACTCCTGAGACCTCTGGTGCCACCCCATGAAACTTCAGCTGGAGAGGAAATCAGCCGTCCTGCAAGCCCACAGACCTCTCCCTTGTCAGTGCAAATAAAACCTAAGGAGATTCAGGATGATTCTGGAACAACAGCAAGCTACAGGACCATGGTAGGTAAGGGGGTCCGAGGAAAAATCCCATCCCATTAGAAGGAAGGGGAGCCTGACCACTCCCGGGGAATACCTGATAATCTGACTCAGACTAAAACTGGACTGCACCAGCATTCCCGAGAGCAGGAGTCCCTTGCAATGAGAACTGGCTCATAGTGGTGCTAGGGAGTAGGAGTGGCCTGCTGTAAGAGAGGCTCAAGGTCAGTCCACTGGGAACTAAGGTGAAACCTACAGCCCTGAGTGGAATGTGAGGGAAAGTCCCTGGTGAGGAGGAGGACTCGCAAGGCTAGAGTGGACTGCAGTGAGCACAGAGTGTCAGAATTGCAGGACTGGCCCGAGAAGCTCAGGAATCTGACACCTGAATAAAGACAACTGGGAAAGGGGAAATGTGTAAATGTGTGTGTACATATGAGTGAAATAAAGTGTATGAGTCTAAAGGGTACGAAAAATACATATAATTGTGTGTGAGTGAACAAAATGGAGTGTGCGAATCAGGGGCAGCCAGCTAGGGCAGCCAGCTAGTCCAATTGCGGGACTTACAGAAAAGCACAAAACTAAGAGACTGAGGCACAGCTGTGGCCACCAAGATTAGAGAGTCAGAGCAGGAAAAGGGAGACAATGCGAGGGGCAGCTCCAGCCGGGGGCTGAATGGCCAGTCCTGCCAGGCCTGAGGAGACGGCTTACAGGAAACATCACGTTACAAATTTTAGCTAATTGGTAGATATACTCCTGGTTTCCAATCTGAGTTGACTAATGAGAGTGTTTTAAAACATTTCTTGTGCATTGCAAATTCTTAAATTGCTATTACAGGGTTAGCTTGCTCTTTGCTCTACTGGTTTAAGATAAGAACACTGACCCAAGTTACTTAGAGGTTGGCAGTCAGTCAAGTTTACAAAGTAATAATCTGAGAAGAAACAAAAAAGTTTGTTGTAAAGGTTTATAGTAATTGTGAGAATGACTTGTGCTGCACGTGGGTGGAGATTAAAGGAGAAATGTCAATACCCACCCCATTAGAATGTATTCCAAAGAACTTTAAGGAAGGCTCTACTGGAAAATATGGAGTAAAGCTAACCCCCACTCCAGGTTGAAAACACTTTGGGAAGTAGCTTGGCCTTTTGCTGTGGGAACAATTCACAGAACAGTTGGACGAGTGCATAGGGGGTCAATGGGACAGAGGACAGCAGCGAGGACATCCCAGCCAGTTCCCTACATCGACTCATGGCTAAATGTAGTTCAAACTCAGCCCGTGTGCTTACAACCTTATCTGGCAGCCTCTTGCAAAACTCTTGTGGCTGGGGCTGACGGCAAAGTAAGGGATAGGGGAAGATCAGTTTAACTAAAGACTACAGGAGCTGAGGAAAAACAATTAGATATCAAGGATAAACCAATCCTACAGGAACCTCCAGAAGAGGCAGGAATACCTCTCCCCTTACACTCCAATCTATCCACCCCTACCATGACCCAGTCCAGAGAAGGCAAAGTCAGAGAACAAAGAATCCCAAGTTTCATCTCCCCAAGCAGGGAAGGCAAAGTCCCTACCCTTAAAGAAAAAAAAAAAAAAAAAAGAAAAGCCCAGATGACTAACTGCTCCATCTCCAAACAACCTATCAAGGGCATTACAGATGCCCCTGCAGGGCACAAGGGCACCCATCTATTATGATGCAGCAGGACAGGCCTAAGGGGTGGATGAAATTTTGTCTACCAGCCTTTCTCAACCACAGACCTTTTCCATTGGAAACACATACTCTCTCCTACCTGGAGAAGCCACAGACCCTCATAGCCCTCATAGACCATTTTCCAGACACACAATCCAATTGGGCAGATTGCAAACAATGCCTCGTAATGCTATTCAGTACTGAGGAATGGGGCTGGGGACTTAGCTCAGCGGCACAGCGCCTGCCTGACAAGCGTGAGGTCTTGAGTTTGATTTCCAGTACTGGAAAAAAAAAACCAAAAACAAACAAACAAACAAAAAATACTGAGGAATGCCGGAGGGTGAAGCAAACTGCCCTCCACTGGCTAGAAGGCCATGTCCCCTTCCAACGGTGACTGTCCAAGCTTATGCCCAAGGTCATTGCCCTGAGACTGAGCCTAGTTGGGAACTCAATGTTAAAGAGGGAAAGGAGGGGCTGGGGATTTAGCTCAGCGGCAAAGCGCCTGCCTGGCAAGCGCAAGGTCGTGAGTTCGGTTCTCGGTACCGGAGAAAAACCAAAAAAAAAAAAAACCAAAAAAAAAAGAGGGAAAGGAATATCTGGAAAAGTATCAGGAAGCTCTCTTAGCAGGCCTGAGAGTGGGAAGAAAGAAAACTAGAAATATGGCAGACTTCAGAAATACTCCAGGGCCCAGATGAGAGCCAACTCTAGTTCTGTGAAACATTCTGTGAAGCTTTCTGACTCTACACTCCATTTGCTCCAGAGGCAGCTGAGAACCAACATATGGTAAATGCAACTTTCGGGAGACAGACACAGAGAGACACCAGGCAGCAGCTGCAGAAGCTAGAGGGCTTTGCTGTCATGAATGCTACTCGGCTCACAGAAGGAGCTGTTAAAGAGTATAATAACAGAACAAGAGGCCAAATGGGAAGCAGACTAAAGGCTAGAAAAGAAAGCTGACCTACTAGTAACTGCACAGAGGCCACAAAGAGGTGAGGGCATAGAGGGAAATGAGAAAAACGCCAAAGTAGACAGGGACCTGGAGGTCATCAAAAGTTGGCTTGGAATCAGTGTACTTGATGCAGAAAGTTTGGACAATGGACAGACAAATGCTCAGAAAAGGGTAAGAAAGAGGGTGGATAGAACAGGATAGGGGGGCCTCAACAAAGGCCGTTACCAAAGGGAACACAATACTGATCTTATTGGGCTGGCTGGTGCTGAAGGATATGAGGACTAGACCAGACCAGGGTCCGTTCTTCTAGGCCTCTAGGAGCCTGTGGTCAAGATGATTGTGGGGGGCCACTGGATGGAGTTTTTGGAGAACCATCACACTGAAGACCCCTGACTACAGCCCCCTGCTACAGTGTTTTCTTTTTCCTTACCAAACCCATGCATAATAATTATAGAAGTACAGGCAGTGCTACCTGTACAGAGATAAATCTCTTTTTAATTGGCCTGAGAATGCACTGGAGTTCAGCTAAGGTGCTGACATGTCCCATGGAGGCAAAGTTGTAATGCATGGGCTAGCATCCCCCCATTAATGCACTCCTGAAGGCAGATAAACAGCCAGTGAGGGGAACAGGGCTGAGATATGGGATCATGACAGCATTGAAGCATTAAAACTCAGAACGAAGTCTTTTTCTCAGCAGTAAAAAGTTGCTTATAGCAGCATACTAAGTCATGCATTAAAGCTGTTATTGAAATTTGATAGTTTTGTGCCTGATGCATGAATGCCTTGTTTCTCTCTTGCTAGCTGGTCTGCAGGAGTGACTGTTCCTGAGCATACAACCATGACCCTCTGCCTGTATTCCACTCATGCCTCTGTTCCTCGTACATTCACTAAAAGGTGAGAGCTGCTGTGGGTAAAGGCCCTTTGTCTCTCACGGAAACTGCCTGTCCCAGAGCCCTTTTACAACTGCAGTTCTCTCTTGTTCCATTGCCAGCTATGTACCCCCACAGCACTGAATGGCAGACTGAGCCTTTTGTGAGGGTCTTCAGTAATGCGGGTCCGGAATGGATTTTATGGTAGGTAGTGGAGCCGGACATTTAGTAGTGATGTATGGCCCAAAAATCACAAGACTATTGTGGAAGCCACTGGAGTTCCAGAAAAATGGCCATTTTTCTGGCCCAAAAGATGTGTTATAGGGGGATAAATGATTTGACATGCATTCCTATATTTTCCAAACTGCTCAGTCTCCTTGCTGGGAATAAACTTGCTTTATAAATTGAAAGCCCAAATTGCTTTTGGCCCACAAGGGAAAATTACTTTAAATTTAGATGACCAAAAGACTATGGTATTAATCCTTGCTGTCCCATAGGCTAAGGCTATACTCTGAGAAACTATCCTCTCTGGGAACAAATGCTCAAGCAATTCCCAGGGTATGGGTTGAAGATAATCCACTAGGACTGGCTATAAATGATGCTCCAGTGATAATGAAGCTAAAGTTGGGAGCAACTCCCATTCAAGTCAGCCAATACCCCCTCCCTCAGGAAACCATACAAGGTACTCAGAGACATCTCAAGCAGCTCTTAGAAAATAAAATCCTGGTCAGATGCCAGTCATCTTGGAACACCCCACTTTTGCTGGTATGTAAACCAGGAACTGATGAATACAGGCCAGTACAGGACTTATGCACAGTGAATCAAGCAATTGAAACCATGCACCCAGTGGTTGAAAACCCATACATACTAATGGGACTCATTCCAGCAAGTACTACCGGGTTCATTTGCCTGAACTTAAAGGATGCTTTTTTCTGTCTCTATTTGACACCAATCAGTCAACCCATCTTTGCATTCCAATGGGAAGACCCAGTTATTGGTATAAAAGAACAGCTCACTTGGACCAGACTTACCCAGGGATTTAAGAACGCCCCCGCAGTTTTCAGGGAAGCATTGGCCTCCAACCTCAAAGTTTTCCTTACCCTGGAAAATAACTGTGCACTGTTACAGTATGTAGATTATCTTTTCTTTGCAGCTCTGTCTCTTGTGGATTGTATCCAGGGTACCCAAGACTTTCTTCATCTACTCTCAAAGGCTGTATATAAGGTATCCACAACAAAGGCTCAGATTTGCCAAAAAAAGGTCAGATACTTGCATTTTATAGTAAAACAAGGGAAATGGCAATTGGGCAGTGAGCAAAAAAACAAGCTATCTGTGCCCTCCCAACCCCAACCACTGGACACCACTGGGGGCAGCCAGTTTCTGTTGCATTTGGATTCCAAACCTCTCACTTATGGCCAAGCCTTTGTATGAAGCTACCAAAGGGAGAAAAAAGCCCCTCCTTTAAGAAGCTGATCAGATCATTCCAACACATCAAGGAGGCCTTGAACCAACCTCCAGCTTTAGGACTGCCAAGTATAATCAAACCCATTTTCTTGTATGTCCATAAATGAAAGGGGGTAGCTATAGGAGTCCTGACTGAAGTCATAGGATACTGGCATTGCCTGGTGGCATACTTCTCAAAACAAATAGACTATGTAGCCCTGGCATGACCTCCATGTTGCAAGGCACTTGCTGCCACTGCCCTGCTGACCTAGGAGGCCAACAAGTTAACTCTAAGGCAGTTGACTACCTGAGTGCTCCATTCAGTTATAACTTTGATGGACCAGAGAGAGCATCCTTGGTTGTCAGACCTAAGAATGAGCCAATATCAAAGACTCTTATGTGAAAATCCCTGCATAATTCTAGAGACAGTAAACACTCTTAACTGGCCACTTTGCTCTACTCATTGTTTCTTTTATTATTTTATTATTTTTTGCCTTTTTGAGACAGGGTCTCACTCTGCAGTTCAGGCTGGCTTGAGCTCACTTTGTAGCCCAGGCTTGTCTCAAACTCACAACAATCCTCCTGCCTCAGCCTCCCAAGTGCTGGGATTATAGGCATGTGCCACCATGCCCGGTCACTTTGCTCTAGTCAAACTTGGAGCCTCCCTTTATTACTGTGTGAAAATTGTGGATGAGGTATTCTCAAGTCTTGGAGATCTCACATATCATCCTCTGGGAGACCTAGATGTAGACTATTTCATAGATGGGGCAGTTTGTATTAGAAGGGGTCCAAAGAGCAAGATATACAATGGTGACACTGGATCTATGTTAGAGGTCCAGCCTTTACTTACCAGAACCTCTGCTCAGAGGGATGAATTAATAGCCCTAAAAAGGGCCCTGTTACTAGCTAAGGACAAAAAGATTAACATTTATGCTGATTCCAAGTATGCCTTTGTGATGTTACATGTTCATGGAGCTGTATACAGGGAAAGAAGTCTCCTGGTCCATGGAGAAAAAGATAAAATACAAAAAAGGAATTTTACAGCTCCTAGATGCTATATGAGTGCCAAGAAAAGAGGCTGTTATACACTACAAGGGACACCAATGGACTGATATTGTAGAGACCAACCCCCTAAAAAACCCAAAGCCCAAACAGAGAAACAACACAGGCTGCTGTAGCAACCCCACAACCCAAAAGGGAGTTCTGGCTCTATCCCTCATCCCAGGACCCTCACTCCCAGAAATCCTAAACTATACTACAGTTGAAAAGACATGGCTTTCCCAAGAGCCTAGGGCTTATATCAAGGGAGAATGATAGAGATTCTTTGATAGAAGACTAGCTATACCTAAAATGATGGACCCTACGTTTAAGAGAAAATTCCATCAAGGATCTCACATGGGAAAAATGACATGAGAGACATTACTAAGTTATCATCTTTATGTGCCACAGCTCACTGCCATCACCCAAGCTGTTTGTGAGCAGTGCCTAACCTGTGCACAGAACAAACTAAAGTGAGGGACAACCAGGCCTCTGCATATCTAAGATGCTGGTATTATCCCATCTAAAAACTTTTTTTTTAAAACTTTTTTTTTTAAATTTTAAAGAGTTAAAGAAGGATAACATAATAACGGGGGGGGGGGAGTTTACCAAATTACAGACAAAGTGGTAGGAAATTATCAATGGTTATCATTTTACATATTGTTATCTACAAGATAGTTTCTCAGGAAAACAAATCGACACATAATAGTGAGTTACAGACAAAAGACGTAGGAGATTATCAATAGTTGTTGTACTATACTTTGGTATCTTCAAAGTGGCTTCTAAAGAAGATAAATAGAGCTATACATGAGTGACCTATTGAATATAACTTTTCTCAATGGTGGTTGTAAGAAACACATAATAATAGACATGTATCCATTTATGAAATAGGATAGGAACAATACAAACATTAGAGTTATGGATAGATTAGTAGGAAAATATCAATGGCTGCTGTAATACATGGTGGTTTCTCAGGAAGACAGAGATATGCAAGAAGGATCGGACAAGTAGTAAAAGCCTAAGGGTTGTCAAAAATAGCATATTGCCTCCTCACCAGTGACTCCTTTCACTGAGGTATGATGGCTGGAAGGAAGGCCAGGATTGAAAAGAAAGACCAAGAGATTTACACCTGTGTCTAGCAACAGGCTGTTTTCTTGTTCCTCCATAGTCATGATTACTCAGGGCTCCTCCGTGGAGATGATGGTCTGGCCAGAGGGAGAAGGCAGACCATGCCCCAAGCCCTCTCATTCCTGTTGGACTAACTGGTAGCATGGGTCTGAGCTCTGGGGCCTCCACGTCAGAGGGCAGACTGATCTCCAGTGGTCACCTTTGCACTCAGAGCATGGCCCATGGGGCCTCTTAGGGCAGTTCCTCTTGAGGTGGCCTGGCTTTTTACAGTGGTAGCAGATGAATGCAGTTGTTGAGTTCTTCTTGGGGCCCCAGGAATCAGACTTGGGGTCTGTTTCTCTTAGTGGTGCAGCAAAAGCAGCTGCTTTTTCTCGGTCTCTTTGTTTTCTCTCCTTGGCCTCCTCCTCCTCATCCCTATAGAACACTGAGGAGGCAGTTCTTACTAATATCTCAAGTGAGCCATCTGGGGTGAAAGCCATTCTTTGTAGCATGTTCTCCCCAGCCTCCCATCACATTGGGACCCCACAACCAGTTAGTGTCCTCTCCCCACTGTCAGCATAGGCAGCAGGAATCTTGCTGCAGACCTCTCCAGAGCTCCACCATAGCCTGTACTGTCAGGGGAAGAATGGCTTCCAATGAGTCTCTGCAGGTATTGTGCAAGGTCCTCCTGGTTTTCAGCTTCCGAGTGGCTCTCATGACCCCAGTCCACAGGACCTCTGACTCCTCGGGCTTAGTCTGCATTCTCATGTTCTCCGTGTCTTTGTTCAACAGCTGTTCCTCTGCTGACTCTGGACCTTTCTGGTTCTCAATGGCAGGAGAAAGAGTGACCCATTGTGTGGCATCTATTCCCAGGGGTTTCTCCATGATTGAATGATTCACACATGTCCATGTGGGGCATCTGCAGCCGGTGCATGGTGGGCCAATTATGTCATTGTTTCTCTGTGTCATGGTAGTTCTCAACTGAGTGGCGGGGGCTGGCCTGAGGGCTGGAGCACAACAGCGCTCATTGCTGCGTGGCTCCCTGTGTGCTGGGGGCCCTCCTTCCGGGCACCTATGAGGCAGGGAGCAAGCCGGCCCAAAGACCAGCGCTCCCCACCCCATGGCTCCGCATGTGCCGGGGGCCCTCCTCCCAGGTGCCTACGAGGCAGGGAGCGAGCCGGCCCAAAGACCGGCGCTCCCCGTGCTTGTCCCATCTAAAAACTTACTTCTGGACTTTGCTGAGCTGCCCCAAGTAGGAGGCTATTGATGTATGTTGGTGCTACTTTGGACCTTCTCAGGGTGGACTAAAGCTTTCCCTACCCAGACAGGAAAGACACTAAAAATTACAAAGGTGCTGTTAAAGGCTATTATACCAAGGCTTGGACTGCCCCAACTTTGGGATTGAATAATGGGCCAGATTTGTGGCTGAGAAACTTAAAAAGCTTATATGGATGCTAAAAAAAAAATAAAAATTATATATAGCCTATGGGCTCCAGAGCTCTGGAAAGGTAGAGCACATGAAATAGATGCTCAAACAATTACTGAAAAAGTATCATCAAGAAACACACTTGAGACGGGATCAAGTCCTGCCTATGGCTCTCCTCCATGTCTGGTATACCTCCACTTAATAAATGGGGTATACCTCTTATAAAATCTTGCTCCATTGGCCACCCCCAATTATAAGTCAAATTAAATGTGATCTCCATATACTAAGAGAATTAACTCTCAGAAGACAGATGTGAGCTTTGGGAATAGGCATACAAGATATCCATGGTAGGGTGCACAAAAAAATACCTCTAAGTGTGAGAGACCCAATTCACCCATATAAACCTGAAGACTCTGCTTGGGTCAAAAGATGGACTCTTACCACCCTAGGGTCCACATGGGTTGGGCCCTACACTGTAATCCTGTCTGCCCCCACTGTTGTTAAAATTTCGGGGGCTGTGCCCTGGATCCACCACAGCTGGCTGAAGGCAGTGGCCCAAGACAAGTGGACTAGCTAACAGGATCCAGATCAACCAAACCAGCTGATCCTATGGCATCGAGATCAAGCCATCACCAATGATGACAGTCTTGCTCTAGTCACACTGGAAACTGATTAGTCTACACATGACAGAAGCTTGAGGATCAACAGCTCTGCTCTGGTCACCCTGGAAGCTCACCAGTTGATGTACAGTGGTAGCCTGAGTATCATCATGGAGTTATAGCAACCACACAATTCTCTTTTCCTTTTTGTATAGTTCTCTCTCTGCCCAATAGGGAGCCAACCCCCAAAACAGATAGTGATAGTGATGCTCTCTATTAAAACCCATTTATAAAAAGCATCAAGCAGGAGAATAAAGCAGTAACTTTTGTCTTCGCAAATAGAATTTTATAACTTCCTGTTCCCATAACATCCTATTATGTTCAAGTAGGGCCACCAAGATAGAAAACCATCACAGCTTGACAAATTGCCTTTGTTCTCCTTTTGCCTACCCACAAGTTCCATGCCAAAGACCAGCCCCCATGACCAATTGTATAAAAGCTGGAACCTGTCCTTTGTCCTTTGCTCAGCCATTTTGGATTTATCAACTGAGCCAGTGTATACCTAAAAATAAAGTCCTCCTGTTTTTCCCCATTGGTCACTCCTATTTCTTAAATCCTGCAACACTTACCCTCAAAACAGCAAACATGCAGAAAAATGACATATTTCAAAATTTTTTTCCACTTAATTAAGGAAATTGTGAAAAAATTTACCATATTTATAGTCACATGGGGAAAATCACCCATGAAAAATAAAAACCTTGCACGTGATGTCTGAATGTACTTTATTTGCATAGACTGGGATACTCAAGCCAAGAAATAGACTGTACACTGAACCAGGATCACTGAAGTCACTAAAGTTCTTACTGGAGGGGCCAGGGATTTAGCTCAGCGGCACAGTGCCTGTCTGGCAAGCGCAAGGTCATGAGTTCGATTCCCGGTACTGGAGAAAAACCAAAAAAAAAAAAAAAAAAAAAGTTCTTACCAGAACAAATGAAAGATTTTCATAACCCAGGGTTCATGGGATTCCTGTAGAAAAAATGATACTTACAAAAGATAACCATAATTTCAGAATTTCTAGTTTAAAAAGGAATGCAATCCTCAAGAAGGAGAATCAGTGTACATAACAAAGAGAAGATTACATGTTGAGAACTTGAAAAAAACGGGATAATCTGAAACTATATTTGTAGTGATTAAATAATTTTCATAGGATTGTAAGTCATGATAAAAGACAGGTGGAAGAATTAAGTGAAATTTCTAGAAATAAAAATACTTAAATGAGTAAGGAAATCATCTTGATTTCAGCATGCTAAAATAAATGGTAAGAAAGTAAAATACCTGGAGAACTAAAGAAGAGGTAAAAATTATATGTTTCAGGAATTCTAAGAAAACAGAGAGAAAGTGGGAGAAAACTATAGATTTTCTAGAAGGGAGCAAGATGCTTATTAAATTCCCAAGTATAATAAAACCAAATCTACATTAACCATATCAGTGTGAAACTTTATAACATCAGACAAAAAGAAACATTATGCAATGAGAAGACACACAGATTATCAAGAAAGGAACGAACATTAATTATTTGGAAAAGAAACTTGCTACTAACAACAGCAGATCCAGAAGAATAATGTCAAAGTGCTGAAGTAGTCACCAGCCTAGAATTCCTCTCTCAGCTAAATTATTTGAGAATGAAGGGAAATTAAGGCATTTTGCATAAACACTGATCACGTATCCCATTTCCCCCAAAATAAGCTCTATCCAGAAAACAAGCCCTGGCATGAGTTTAGAAGATATACTTGAAATTTCTCCTCTCTTTAAAATATATTTGTTCTAAAAGTAGTATTTTCACATAACACCCTATAAAATATTACCACTACTGGTTCAATTCTTTGGAAAAAAAAAAGCTGAGATAAAAAAACAAGCTTACTGAACAACTTGAGAACCAAAAAAGGTGTAAAAAGATCAGGAAGACCTTTCCTCTCTATTAAAGATATGCAACTCATATAGGTCGTCTTTTGTTAAGATTAGGTTGCTATAACAAATAACTCCAAAAATCTCAGGAGTTTACAACAAAAGTTTATTTCTTGCTCATGATACAGGTCAGCTGGGCTCAGCTATAGTTCTGTTCTGAAAAATTCACCTAAAATATGCCATGTATGTGAGAAACAAAAAAGCTATAGCATATTTTAAAATTTGATATTCTACTTACATGCTAATTTACTTTCATTTTATAACCCAAACAAGTCCTTGGTCAAGCCTGCCATCAAGAGAGTGAGGATGTGTATATTTCTTAGGAAGGCAACCTGAGTCACATGATAATAGACATGGGTGTGTAATCCTATTACCAGGAGCATATGAGCAATTTCAAAGAAACACTGCCATCTATCTACCATATAGTCTAAAGATATTTTTCTCAGTTATATTTTTGCAAATGCTTGTCAGTTATTACCTTTCTCCTTTCATTAAAAAAATAAATACAAAGAAAGGAAAAAAGGAAGGAAGGAAAGAAGAAGAGAGAGAGAAAGAAGAAAGGAGAGGAAAAAACTGCCATGCTCTAAAGTTTTCTGATATTAACCCTTTGAATACTGGTATTTTTCATCTGATCCAGGAGCTCTTTGTTAGATAAGCTCTTTGTTGATATAAGATTGTGCCAGAAAGTGAATAAAAACTGCCTCCTTCTTCATGAAAGTCTTGCTCTGGTAAAAGGACAGCAGGACAAAACAGTGTTACTTACTGGTGTAGCTACTCAAGTTTGGCTTCAGCTCTTTGTCTTGTCATAAGCAGGTATCAATTTGGGTACTGACAGTGGCTGACAGTTGGGTGGTTTCACCCATGTGATCATCCAATTACAGACTTTCAAAGCTGGAGCGAACCGTAGGCACCATCTAGTCCACATGCCTACTTTCACAGTCGAGGATCCCGACAGCCTGGAAGTTCTAGCAAACTTCCCAGGGCCATGCAGCGGTCCTTCTGCAATGTAAAGTGGAGGCCAGTGTCCCAAGTCCCTCACCACCAGCGTGACCTAGGATCCCTTTTGTCTGAGCTCCCTGATGGGCAGCCTGCTGGCCCCATGTAGTGTGGAGATGTGGCAGGGGTCCTGGTTGCCTCTTGGGAGAAGCAGGGACAGAAGGTGAGCATGGGGTTTCCTGACAGATACAGCTGTGTCGTGTTCCAGCTGTGTCTTCCCTGTGGAATGTCCTTGGGAAAGTTCCTTAAATTCTCAAACCTGTTTCTTCTTTTTTTTTTTTTTCTGGTACCAGGAATCGAACTCACAACCTTGCACTTGCCAGGGAGGTGCTGTGCCACTGAGCTAAATCCCCAGCCTTTCAAACCTATTTCTTACTTTTGTAAACATTTCATCTTGAAGGTTGCTGTGAGGATGAGATGAGGGTGAGGGACACCAAGCTGTTGTTCTGTGTGGGGGAGGCAGAATAATGACCCCCAAATATGCCTGCATCCTCATCTCTGAAATCTGTACATGGGTTATGTTGCTGGCGTGGAGTTAAAGCTGTTGATTGAACTAAGATTACTAATCAGCTGACCTAGAGATTAGGGGATCATCACTGACCTTTGCCCCTGGCCTTTTCAGACCTCAGACTTCCAAGAACTGTGTGATGATAAACATGGGTTGTTTCAAGCCACTGATTTCTGATAACTTTTACAGCAGGCAACAGGAAAAAATACCTTTCATGTGAAAACTACTGCTGCTCCCCCAGAACAGGTGCTTTATCATTTTTTGGTACATACAGCTTTTGCAGGACACATTGTGCTATGCTATTCTTTGGCATACTCTGTTGGAGCACAAGCTCACCACAAAGGGAAGCCTACTTCTTTCAAGGGTGTAGTTTCTCTCCATTATTTCTTTATCTTTTTCAGCTCTTTTAGTTTAGGTGGGCATTTGGGAGTCACTGAACTTGAGAGTGCCAAAGTACTTTACCATAGCTCAGAACCTCCTGTTCTTTTTTTTTGTTTGTTTTGTTTTGTGTGTGTGTGTATGCCTGATCGTAGGTTTTAGCAGTCTGTTCAGAAAGTACTGCTCTCCTGCATTTGGGTTGGACCCTATTTTCCAGGACAGAGTTGAAGGAGAGACAACAACTGAGGTGCCATGGGGCCTGGTGCTGGTGGCAGTTTGTGGTCTCTGCTGCTTGCAGCACCCGTCATCCTGTTTGATGCAATTCTCCCATGTGGGGTGAAAGGCTTGTGGCTGGAGTAGCTACTTCCTTTGCCCCTACTTCCTTATACTGATGGGATATTGGGACTTGAGCTTCAGTAGTTGCGTATTCACTGAAGTACATAAAATTGCATGCAGCAACGTTAAACCATGACTGTTGCCAGAGATGAATTTATGTTAGGAGAGGAGAAAAAGCACAGAGTTTCAAAGTAATTTTGACACATTCGTGTCTGGGTGCTTCCTGCATCTGGGTCTGTAACTCTCTGCTTCTCTTCATCATGCCACCCCCACATTTGAGATCTGGCTATGGGAAGAGCAACCAGTAGAGCAAACATCTCTTTGGTTCTTCAGAGTAAAAAAAACTGTTCCTTTTCTGGAACAAGGCATAGAATCACAGGAAGGGCTGATACTTTTTAGCTCTTTCTTTTTCTAAGTTGTTCTTACCTTTTAAAAGTAAAGTAGCTAATTTCTAGTTTCAGGTAAAGTAGTAAAGCATTTATTCTATTTAGTTATAGTATATGCCATGCTATGCCCACAAAACTCAGAAAGATTACAGAATTAGACCACTGGAAAACAAGGAATTTAAAATAAAAACAATTCAAATAACCACAATAAGACACTATTTCCCTACATCAAATTAGTAAATATCATAAATTATATCCTCAGTGTTTTGCTAAGTGTGGGTGGGAAGGATTATTTATTTGTTTATTTTAGATTTTTTGAGACAGGGTCTCATCCTGTAGTTCAGGCAGGCCTTGAACTCACTATGTAGTCCAGACTGGCACCGAACTCATGGTGATCCTCCTGCCTCAGCCTCCCAAGTGCTGGGATTACAGGAGTGTGCCATCATGCCCAGCCCGGAAAACATTGTTGTGTAGCCTGCTGGGTCCCCAGTGGGGATACAAAGTTTTCAGAAAGCAAATTGGCCTCCTGTTTAAAAATCTTAAATGTGTTTATGTCACCTTGAAATTTTACTGTTTGGAATCCATCCTTTCTTTATTTAGTTTGGTTTCTTTACCTATAACATAGACATCCTTTTACTTTATAAAGGGATGTGAGAAACTGAGAGTGGATAATTAGCCTACAGTTTGTGACCAATGAGTGTTAGGTAGAATTATTTATAAAAAATTAAATCTTGCCAGAAAAAATTATTACAGTACAGTATTTTGGCCTTGAAATTGAGAGCAGCAATAGCACCTTGTACTGGAGTGAACTTAAAAAACATTCAGAAAGAGAAGTTTGGCTGTGCTTTCCAGCTTCCCACCACTCACTCCCCCATGCAGTGCTTGAATAGATTACTTATGATGTCTGAAAGTTATGCTAATTAAAAGGCACAATTTAACTCAGAAGCATTGCCATAAAAGACTAAAGACTTCTCTGACATAAGCAGATTACACATGATATTTTTATGGATTGCCTTAGGGAGAAGCTTGGTGTGCTTATGAAGGACATACCATGGCACACTTAGTTACCTGGAGTGGAGAATAGATTTAGCGATCTTCCAGTGTGGATCATTGTGGTACTAGGACCCGGGCTCTGGAAGGCTTTCACTGGGTTTGAAGGTGGGATGTTGCCAGTTCTTGAGGAAAGGGACAGCCTGGTTCTGGATGGTGATGATGGGCTATGATTTTGATGGGGAAGCCAAGGTCTGCTGTGTGCAGAGAGTGCTGCTGTTTGTGAAGGTTGCGAAGAAGGTCTGCAGTAGGAGCCAATGGAGAGGGAGCTGCACACTATGGTACAAACCAAGCTCAGTTCCCAGGGATGTGAGCCACAAGAAGCTGTGAGAATGGGGTGGGAGTCAGTGCAGAGCAGGGATAGGGCTGAGAGGGGCTGATGACAGGTTCCTGGGACAGGCCGTCTCCCGCACCCAGGAGCTATTTTCAATGGTGTATTTATTGCTGATCACTCAGCCCATCCATATGTGGAAATCTCTCTCTCCTAGCTCCTACCCTAAGCTCTAGACAGGATGCATTCGGACTCTGTCTGCATCTATGCATCACCACTTAGCTGACTAGCAGAGGTGACCCTCAGCAGTGCCACATTTGCTTCTGTCCAGGTACCTGGTGTAGAATACTACTCACAAACTTCCCAGGATACCTGCACATCCCAAGGGGGCAAGGAATGCTCTGAGGAGCTCTGATGTCTTCAGGGGAATTCCCTGTCCTGTGCCTGAGTCCAGGGTCTTGCTGAACTGAGCAAAATCTAGACCCTCAGACAGAAACAGAGCTTAACAGTGTCTCATTACCTTATTCTTTCCCTGCTTCTTTTAAACTTATTTGTCTTTGACATAGGACATACCATCCACTACATCTACTGAGGACTAAAAATAGCTATGATTCCATTTGCTTTGTAGAAAATGGGGGGCAAGGAGATGGGTCTAATGGTCTGATAGTCATGACATCAGACATCAGATAACAGATGTCATGATAGAGGGATGAATTCAGATGGAATACAAGTACAGTGATGCCTTGGTTCACAAAGTTAATTCTTTCCATGATTCTGGTCACAAACCAAAATGGAGGAGAACTGAATCAAATTTCCCCATAAGATCAACATTGAACCTAACCATTAAATTTGATTTGGTTGCTGTCCAGTTTGGTTTGGGACCAGAAAAATGGAAAGAATTAAGTTTGTGAACTCAGGTACCACTGTACAGGGACTCTTTGGTTCTTTGAGCTTGCTCATCATTTTGAGTCTCTTTCCTGGTGCACTACCAAACAGAAAATGAAAATGAAATTGGAAAGTCCCATTTAGGCAATCCTTTCTGTGATGCATAACATTGCCCAGAAATACCCTTGTCTGAAGCTGTCTCAAGGGCTATATATTATTATGATGCATAGGTTAAGAGAATGTTCAGCTAGGGTCAGTTGGAAACCTGGTGTCCTGGCAGATATTTCCAGTTAGATGATGACTATTTGTAACTGTCTCCGTATCTGGCTTAGACTTTATGGAGACTATTGATCTGCTTGCTGAGCCAAATTTTGCATTACTATAAATTACTTGGGTAATGTTGGCATTTTTGTACCTCTTTGCTTAAATTAAAAGTGCATGAGAAAAGCCCAGAGTGACCCAGGGATCACAAAGAACTATTAGTGAGCAATTCCTAATAGAAACAATTTATACAACCCATAGATATATGAAATTCAGACATAGGAAAGTAAATGGAAAGCATTTAACCGGCTATTTTTTTTTCAGTTTCACATGAGCTTTTGGTTACTCCATGATGCCCACTGAACTTTTGTAAATTATGGTAAGTACCTTGTCTGAATTCCTCAGAAATATGCCAGTTGGCTCCATAAAATTTCAGTTTAACAGAAATAGTTATAGTAATATCCTGGAGATGCCTCTGGCTTCAGCAGAATTTTCTAATATCAGCTGTCTTTATTTTAAACACAGTAAACTTTGAACTAGTTCACATTTGCCCAATCATCAAATAAATTCAGGGAGTTGCTGCTAAAATAGCATTAAGGAGAGTCAGACATTCCAAAATCAATGTAACACACTGAGTAGTAGACTGACCCTGATTCTTTTTTTCATGCTCCAGGTCTTAGGAAACATCCTTCTTAATTTTCATATGCAACCCAGTGGAGTTCTCTTGAAAAGGACAGGTGGTTTCAGTGCCTTAGGCTCATTGTCTATTGGTTCTAAAGGGTAAGGAGGAAGGGAGTGTGGCTGAGTTTTTTAAGAAGGGTCCAATGAGGAGAGGGGACAGTGGGTGGCATCATGGAGTAACTGAGTTCTTTCATAGCCTTTAATACATCTTATAAGATGTTCATATCTTGCATCATACCATTTGGGCTTAGTGGATATTCTGGGAAATTTTGTGGGTTTCTTGAAGACTCCCCACCCACCAGGAATCTCCCACTGCAGCTCCCATCATCTGGGTGAGGGTTCCTTTAATTGCTGCTTTACACTCCATCCATGAAGCTCTGCTCCTCCAGCAGTTTTTTCTGATTATTTGACTCCATTCCCAAGCAAAGCTCCCCAAGAAGGGAAGAATCCCAGGCCCAATCTTTCCTCTACCCACTTGACTCAGAAGAAATCCCACACATCTTTGCCCCTGTCCATGGTTCTGCAGCTCATGCTCATGCTACTCTGTCTCATTTCTCTTTGCTTGGCCATCTCAGACCAACAGCTACTTAACCTCTTGCCCATCCATTTCTCGAGTGTGCCCAGAATCAAATCCCTTCATTCCTGTGTTCTATGGAATGCATGTAAAACTCAAATGAGCCCTGCAAGCCTATCCTGGCTCAAGGCAAGGGGAGGCAACCACCATGATTTCTGGAGTTCTACAATGTTATTCTATAAAGGAATTCCTTTGTGTGCCACTTCATTCTTGATCTACCTCCCACAGCTCACATAAACTCCTCCAGAGAGATGATTAGCTGTCAAAAAAATTAGCTTTGGCTACCTTCTTTCCAAGTTCTGCATAATATCTCATTTTGGAAATAACACTACTTTAAACAGTTGGACCAGCTAAAATGGAGACAGTGAAAAACCAGTTTTAGTGTCTTGTTATTATAGTTGCTCTGTGTCTTGGTTACTTTTCTCTCATTGCTGGGACAAAACACCTGACACCCAAAATTAAAGAAGGAAAGATTTATTTAGCTCACAGTTTGTGGAGGTTTCAGTCCATACTTGGCTGGCTCCAAAGCAGAGTGGTACATGGCAGAAGGGCAGTAGTTCATGTGGCAGAAAACAGCAAAAGCAGCAAGAGCAAAAGGCGAGGAGTGGTAGCAAGCAACCTCTTTCTCTCCCTTACATATGCAAACTATCTGCCCCAGGGCAGGTGTAGCACTCACAGCCATAATCCCAGCATTAGATCATGGATCAATCATAAACTCTAAAAGCCTGCTCCATGACTGCATGAGGCTTTGAGGGTACATCAAGACACAAACCATAACATTCCACCCCTGGCCCCCCAAAGACTCATGTGCATCCCTTTATGCAAAAGACATTTTACTCCAGCTCTAAGAGTTGCTAAAATCCTAACAGTTTCAACATTGCTGAAAAGTCCAAGTTCCAAGTCTCCTCCAAGATATAAGACAAACTCTTAGCTGTGAGCCCTTGTACAAATGAAAAGTTAAACACTTCCAACATCCAATGGCACAAAATAAATATTACCATTCCAAAAGGTACAAACAGAGGGGATAAAGAGAATTGGGACTGAAGCAAGTCCAAAATCCAGCAGGGTGAACATTATGTCCCATAGTTCCATGTCCAGCATCTGAAGCAATCTGTGGCACATTGTGAGCTCCAAAGGGCTTGCATGACTCCACTCCTATGGCTATTCCAGTGGTTACAGGTCCCATGGCTTCTCTCTTGGGCCTACTTTGCTCCCTCCTGGGAGCTTTCCTTAGACAATCCACATTCCTGGCTTTCCCAAACTTCTGAGGTCTTCACTGAACCTCTCACTTCACAGTCACAGCTTCACATGCTGCCCTCTCAGGGGCACACTGTCTGGCCTCCCAGGCCTTCTGAAATCCAGGTGGAAGCCTTTTAAGCCTCAGAACTCTTGCATTCTGTATGCACCTAAAACCAGTGCCACATGGATGATGCCAAGGTCTGCTGTCATGTGGAGCAGTAGTCTTTCCCCTCTCTTGGTCATAGGGGTCAAGTGCCTGGATTGCTGGGCACTCTGAATCCAACTCTGAGGAGCAAATTCTCTATGCTGCCACCATTGTGGAACCTGCTACAGCCACCACTGCCATTCTGGAACATGGCACTCTACAGCTTTCTTCTCAAAGCAAAGTCTTTCAGCTTTGCAGTTTTGAGGCTGCAAAGGGTAGAGACTTGCTGCTTCTTGCGATGCTCTCAGCATGAGAGATTCTCTTGTTCCTTCTCAGCAGTGGAGATCTCCTCAGCCTTATCTTTGCAGTCCACAGCTTTACTGGAGCTCCTTTGTGGCCAAACTCACAACATTTTAAATCATCCTGCTGGGCTCTTTGCTCTTGATTCTCAATATAAATCTGGCTAGAAGCCCCCAACAATAGCTATGCCACCGCCTAAACATTCAATTGCCTTGAGATTTGTTTTCCCAGATTAATTAATCCACCACCCTTAATCTTAGTCTCAGGCAAAGTCTCTGGACACAAGCAAAAGGCAGATAAACTTTCTGCCAAGCCATAGCACACATCATCTGGAGTCCAACAACCAATGCAGTCCGTCTTCCCAACAGAAACCTCCCAAAGGCAGTCTTTTTTTTTTTTTTTTTTTTTTTTTTTCTGGTACCAGGAATCAAACTCATGACCTTATGCTTGCCAGGCAAGCGCTGAGCTAAATCCCCAGCCCCCCAAACACAGTCTTTACTGGCAGGATTTCTATCAGCCTTCTGGTCTTCTGAACTTTGACCAGAATCTCCCATACAGAACAGCTGAAGGCATTTGAGCTCTGTTTCTGGCGACAGCTCCGAACCTTTCCAAATACTTCCAGCAAGCTATTTCCAAGGCTCTTGAACTACTTGGTCAGGTACAGTCATAGCAACGACCCCACTTCTCTGGTACCAAATTCTATCTTTTACTTTTCTCTCATGCTGAGACAACATACCTGATGCCCAAAAATAAGGACGGAAAGGTTTATTTAGCTCACAGTTTGTGGAGGTTTCAGTCCATACTTTGTTGGCTCCAAGGCAGAGTGGCATATGGCAGAAAGGCAAAAGTTCATGGTGACAGAAAACTGCAAAAGTAGCAAGAGCAAAAGGGGAAGGGTGCTGGCAAGCAACCTCTTTCTCTCCCTTACATATGCAAACTCTCTGCCCCAGGGCAGGTGTAGCACTCATAGGCATAATACCAGCATTGGATCATGGATCAATCATAAACTGTAAAAGCCCACCCCAGGACTGCATGAGGCTTTGAGGGGACATTCAGACACAAACCATAACACTCTGCAATATTTTAGTAACCCAAAAAGAGGTGATATCAGTACATTTGTTAGGAGCTAATATGTAAATGAAGAAAGGCTTAGTTTGGCAGGTTATATTGACAAGGAGTCAGAAGCACTTCAGAGCCTAGGAGTGTTCTGATTGACTAGTAATGTCTGCAGTGATCTGGGGAATATGATGATGCTGGGTCCAAAACTTACCGTCCCAGTGGATCCTGGGAGATTCATTAACAAACTAGATTTGATGCGTTGTTTCTGGGATCTCATGCTTGGTGGTTTATACATTGTTTTTCCTTTTGAGAGGTATACAGAAGTAAAAATATTATTTGGGCAAAAGTGGTTGGCTTTTCCTTTGATAAGTCATTTAGACCAAGGTTTAGTGCAGAACTTGGCCTCTTGCTCCACTTCACAAGTGGGATCTTAGGCAAATTTAGTTTGCTTAACCTTTTTCTCAGCCTTACATAAGCACCTGACTAAAATCAGATTTAAAAGGTTAAGGATCAGGTTAAAAGGTTAAAGATCAGGTTTAAAAGGTTAAGGCTAAGAGAAGTTTATGGGAAAAAGTGAAATAATTCCCTCTACAAGAAGAAATCTGACTCTTTGCTGGTGGAGTTGATTGTCATGTATAATTAACTGTATTTATTTAATAAGATTTGGGTGGATGTAATAGAAACCCCCAAAATATTAGAGGTTAAAACAAGTGGCTATTAAATCATTTTTTTTAAAAGTAAAAGATAGGCATTACCAGATCTAATATTGTGGCCATATGCTATGTATATTGTGGTTGTCAGGGTGTATTGGGGACCTAGGCTCTTTTTATTGGCAAGGTTACCTCATGTCCTAAAATGACTGCTGAAACTCTAGTTATCCTGTCTGCATTCTAGGCTGGAGGAAGGATCAAAAGACAAAAACAACCTCTCTCAAATCAGTCATCTCCTTTCCACAACTTTCCTGGAGTCTCACCCAACACTTTCATCCTATCTCACTGGCCAGGTGTGTAGCTTTAAGGAAGCCTGGGAAATATAGTACCTTATACAAGGAGGTGATATTTCTTCCAGATTTTAAAAAAGTCAAGATTCCTCTCCTAAGCAGGAAAGAGAAATAGGAAAGGTTGTGGGTAATCAGTCTTCTATGTTACACAGGTAATATTAGAAAAAACAGTGACTTTAAAAGCTCTTTTTTTTTTACATATTTGGTACACGAAAATGTTTGCTGAATTATAAAATGCGTAGGCAATGTAATCTGGTTTATATAGTATGTAAGAGTTTAAACCAATTCAAAGACTACACTATTTGATGAAAGTAAGTATGGAAATGAGCACTATTTAAATAATGGTGTCTTTTTCTCCTAATAAGTTAAACATTATGACTGTATATCTAAATGTATTTTACAAACTGATATATGGAATCTAGCATTTTGTCTGAGTCTGACAATCAGAATACTCTGAATTATGAAGTCATGTATGCAATATATTATTATGGTCCCTTCAGTTGTTTTGATAATTTAATTGAATAAATATATAAAATGTGCTTGTTATATGCAAAGCAATATGCTGCAAGATACCTTAAAAGAATGGAAAACAGCATACCCTATTTTTAAGAAGAACAAAAAAAGGACAATCCACTAAAATGTAAATTCTGTGAAGATAAGAATTTTGGTCTGTTTGACTTACTGCAGTTGCTGAAGAGTATAAAACAGTGTGATATAGAATAGTAACTCAGTAAATATT
The DNA here is from genome assembly GCF_000276665.1 of Chinchilla lanigera. Taxonomy (NCBI): domain Eukaryota; kingdom Metazoa; phylum Chordata; class Mammalia; order Rodentia; family Chinchillidae; genus Chinchilla; species Chinchilla lanigera. Next base: position 3,969,198 of record NW_004955518.1, on the reverse strand, counting down.
TGCTAACTGAATGAATGAACTAGAAAATACTAGAATATACTGTACTCATACCTTTAAAAAAATGTTTTTTAAAAAAATCAATTTGAGGCCAGGTGTGGTGGTGCATGCCTGTTATCTCGGTGCTTGGGAGACTGAGGTAAAAGAATCACCATGAGTTCAAGGCCAGCCTAGGTTACATACTCACTTCAATGCCAGTACTAGCTACATAGTGAGACCTGTCTAAAAAAACAAACAAAAAAATCAATTTGCAAGTAGGCATATATCTGTTTATAGAAAATAGACATATTTCCATGAGATGACAAGGCAACAAATACCTCCAAAAATTCTCAACTTCCCCCATGGGGCATCAATAGGGGAGGAGGTCAAAAGCAAAACACCTGAATTATATGAAATGATAAAAGAGGAGACAGAAAAGGAACAGATCATAAGATCCTCAGTGAGCTCAAAGATTATATAAATAAACAGATCATAGATTTAATAAAAGTTTACAGAGGACAGTAATAAAAAGTCAGCTGAGCTAAGCAAAATGACACAAAGCACAACTGGTCAGTTTAGCAAAGAATTAGAGTATATGAAGAGGTATACAACAGAAATCCTTTTCTAAATTTTTAATTAATTAATTTATTTTTTGTCTTTTTGAGACAGGGTCTCGCTATGCAGTTCAGGCTGACCTTGAGCTCACTTTGTAGCCCAGGCTGGCCTCGAACTTGCAATGATCTTCCTGCCTCAGCCTCCTGAGTGCTGGGATTACAGGCATGCACCACTATGCCTGACTTAAAACAGAAATCCTACAAATAAAAAATTCTATTGGAATATGGGCAGTAGAAGTGGCCGGTGTGAGGACAGAGTGTCAGAACTAGAAGACAGAACACATGCAGATGACCACATACTCAGAAATATTTTAAAAATAACAAGAGAACATGGAAAGTGAATCCAACAACTGCTAGATGATCCAAAGAAGGCTAATCTAACATTAACTGGAATTAATGAAAAATCAGAAGACAACACAAATGCCATAAAAATCTGTTTATAGAAATAATAGTGGAAAACTTTCCAAGTATTGGGAAATTATTTAACATACAGTAAGTGAGACATATGGAACTCCAAATAGCCATGATCAGAAAAAAACTTCACAACACATCACAGACAAAATTTCAGAAACCAAAACAAGGACAGAATCTTAAAACTTTTAGAGAAAGTGGCAAAGCACTTATAAAGATCAACCCATTAAAATTATAGCAAACTTCTCAACACATAAAGGCCAGGAATGTTCAGAGTGAAGTGTTTCAAGCCCTAAACAAAACAAAGCAAAACAAAACTTGCAACTCAGAGTGATATATTCCAAAAAACTATCTTTCAAAATTGATAAATAAGATCTTGAGGGAGCAGCAAGTTGGCAGAGTAGTAAGGAGAAGAGAAAAAGCCTCTCTGAGGGTCGCCACCCAGATGTTGGAATATAGCAATGCAAGGAAGACAAGAAGGAGGGAATTGGGCCCTCTGGACACAGGAAGGATCTGAAGTGTGAATTGAAACCCATGGAGAAAGTGAAAAGAGAAACTTAAATGAAGAAGATGGAAGTAGCTGGTGGTACCTTCTCCTTGAGATGAGACTCCCTGTATGAGAGGAGCAGTTCAAATCTGCAGACAAATGGTGAATGCTGGCAACCCCAGAGGCCTCCACAGAGAGACGCAGCAGTGGAGGGAAGCAGTGGATGTGAAGTACTGCACTGGTTGCTGGTGACTGTTGAGGGCTCAGTCGTCCTGCACAAGAGATTGATTGGCCAGGAGCCATCTTGGAGAGGGTCTGACTTAGCTCGGAACTCAGAGCTGCTACTGGCTCCACTTAGCAGTCCCAGCTTGGCACAAGCCCACAAAAGGTGTACTGATGGCTGCAGGCTGAATGAGTCTGGGCTTGGATAGAAGGTGCAAGCTTGTTGAGACTATCCACCACCCTGCCAAAAAGTTACTCCTGGCTTGCTGGGATAAGTCAACACTGACTGGGACTCTGTCTCCACATGTTGTCTACCAGTGACAACAGTGACATACCTGGAAGTGGCTTTTTTTCTTTTTTCTCTTTCTCTCATTTGTTTTTGTTGTTGTGATTTTTTTGTTTTTGTTTTTTCTCCTTCATTGTTCGATCTTGCTTTATATGAGAGTGAACATGGTTTCTAGCCTCTTTGTGATTGTGGTTCTATTCTGTTCTTCTTTTTAATCTCTTCCTTGTCTCTTTCCCTCCAGTCTTCTGCACCAGTTTCCCAAAGGTAGTGTGATCCCCCTTTGTGTTCCATCCTTAATTCTAATCTCTTCCTCTTCTTCCACTTCTCTATTTTCTCCATAATCCATTTGAAATTTTAACCTCAGGGCAAAATTGACATATTAAGGATTGTATAATGCAAGCATTTTTCTGGTTTGTTTTAGATTTTGTTATATAACCACAAATCTAGTTCATATGGTTAAAGGTGGCAAATTAATGGTTAGCTTCATTTGTCATTTTCTAGGCATATTTTTTCTATTTTAAAAATTTAAAAACTGACAAAACAGCAATGAAGACAAAATCAAAACAACACAAAAACAGCAAAAATGATACATGACTTTAAGATAAAATGATAGAAATTTACAGTGGTTGCTATATTACATGCTGTTATCTTCAGCAAAGTTGCTCAGTCTTTTACACATAGGAATGTAAGACTGATCAAACAATCAAAGACAGTAACAAGTAAAAAAAATAAAAATAATTTAAAAAAACATTGGAAATGATGCAGAGTTTCACCATACAAGATGGCAGGAGTTCAACAATAGTTCTTATGCTGCATATTGTTTTTAGGTCAGTAATTCTAATTACCAAATTTAAGCATGTAAAATTGGTCCAGAAAAAAGAAAATTTTAAGCATTGACTGTTCTTCTCAATAAACCACAGACATGAGCAATACACCTATCCCAGCTATCCTTGTATATTCATATAAATTTTGTTTTTCATTAAAAAAACCCAATATAACAAAAACAAATACATAAACAAAACAGCATAGAGAGCAATAAAAATGATACAGAATTTCAAAACATGGTGAAAGGATATTAACAATGGCTGTTATACTACACAATGTCATCTTCAAAATGGTTGCACATATAACCAGATATAGGCAAGCAAGATTGATCAAACAATTACACATTAACAGTTTCTTTCAATAAACCAACAGATATTTGTAGTACAATTATCCTAGCTATCCTGTGTGTATATATATATACATATTTTTCCCTCTTCCTTCTTTCTTTTCCCTCTCTCTTCCTTCATCCCAGTTGCTCCTTCCTAATTGAGCAGTTTCTTTTCCCTTTCACAATATCTATTGTACCTTTCAGATTTTATTTACTCTTTCAGATTCTTATAGTAGGGAGAAAATATGATGTTTACACATATGAATCTGATTTATTTCACTAATGAGTATGGTCTCTAGTAGCATCCAATTACCTATAAAAGCCCCTAGTTTATCTTTCTTTATAGCTGAGTAATACTCCATTGTATAAATATACCACATTTTTCTTATCCATTCCTCAGTTGATGGACATTTGCATTGTTTCCAAGATTTAGCTATTACAAATTGTGCTGCTATAAACATAGGTGCACATATATCACTGTGGTATGATGTTTTCAGTTCTTCTGGAAAAATACCCAGGAGTGTAATAGTTGGGTTGAATGGGACCTCTAATCCTAGTTTACTGAGGACTCTCCACATTGATTTCCACAGTGGTTGCACCAGTTTACACTCCCACCAACATTAGAGAAGGGTTCCTTTTTCCCTACAGCCCCTCCAGCATTTGTTATGGGTTGATTTCTTGCTGATATCCATTCTTTCTGAGGTGAGATGGAATCTCAGTGTTGTTTTAATTTGCATTTCTTGAATGACTAATGACGTTGAACATTTTTTCATGTATTTACTTGCCATTTCTATTTCTTCATGTGAGAAGTGTGTATTCATCTCAGATGCCCAGTTTTGGATTGGGTCTTTGAGTTGTAGGGGCCTGATTTTTAAAAATTCTTTATATGTTCTAGACAGGAGTCCTTTGTCTGAGGGACAGTTGGCTAAAATTTTTTCCTAATACGTGGGTTTTCTTTGCACCCTGTTGGTGATTTCTTTTGACGTGCGAAAACTTTCAATAAGATGAGATCCCAGTTGTTGACTCTTTGAAATATTTCCGGTGCAGTTTGGTTTTTGTTCATGAACTCTCTGCCTACTTTGATGTCTTCAAGACTTCCACTTGCGTTCTCTTCCATTAAATCTAATGTTTTTGTTTTAATATTTAGATCTTTAAGCCATTTTGACTTTATTTTGGTGCATGGTGATAGGCTTGGGTCTAGTTTTAGTCTTTGGCATGTGGAAAGCCAGTTTTTCCAGCACCATTTATTAAAGAGGCTATCTTTCTTCCAGTGAACATGTTTGGCCCCTTTGTCAAAGATAAGGTGGCTGAGTGTCTTTGTGGTTGTGTCTGCATCTTTCAGTCAGTTCCACTGATCTTTAGGTCTGCTTTTTGCCCATACCATGCTGATTTTATCACAGTAGCTTTGTAGTATAATTTCAAATCAGGATTTGGGATACCCCCTGCCTTGCCTTTGTTGCCCAGGATTGCTTTTGCTATTCTGGGTCTCTTTTGGTTCCCCATAAATTTTATGAATGCTTTCTCTAGGTTTGTGAGGTATGCTAATGTTATTTTCATTGGAATTGCATTGAATCTGTATAGCAATTTTGGGAGTATGGCCATTTTCACAATGTTTGTTCTTCTTATACATGAGCAAGAAATATCAGTATCAATGGAACAGACCAGAAGATGCAGAAACAACTCCAAATGCACTCAACCACCTTATCTTTGACAAAGGGGCCAAACATGTTCACAGGAAGAAAGATAGCTTCTGTAATAAATGGTGTTGAAAAAAGGGCTTTCCACATGCCAAAGATTAAAATTAGACCCATATCTGTTGCTTTCCACTAACCTAACATCAAAATGGATCAAAGATCTAAATATTAAAACAGAAAACAGTAAATCTGCTGCAAGGTAGAACGGTAGAATTCTTGAACCCAAACTGCACAGGTACTATCACAAAGAATCAACAACTGGGATCTCATCTCAGAAAAAGTCTTTGCACAGTAAAATAAATCACCAACAGAGTGAAGAGACAACCCACAGAGTGGGAAAAAGTTTTGCCAGCTGTTCCTCAAACAAAGACTAATATATAAAGGACTAGAAAAAAATCAACCCCCCAAATTTAAAGACCCAATCAAAAAATGGGCACTGAGATGAATAGATACTTCTCAGATGAAGAAGTACAAACAGCAAATAAATATATGAAAAAATGTTCAACATCATTGGTCATTCAAGAGGTGTAAATTATAACACTGACATTTCATCTCACTCCAGAAAGAATTGCTATTATCAAGAAAGCAACCAACAACAAATACTAGCAGGTTGAAGAGAAAAAGCAACACTTCTCCACCACTGGTAGGTGTGTAGACTGGTGCAACCATGGTGGAAATCAGTGTGGAGATTCTTCAAAAATCTTAAATTACACATTCCATTTGACCCAGCTATTTCTTTTCTTGGTAGCTTCTCAAAAGAATGAAAAATATTATACCACAGCAATATATGTACATCCATACTTATTGCAGCAAGTCTGTAATAGCCAAATAAATACTTCTAGACACAACAGATCAGATAAACATCAACACAATTATACTGAGGGGGGCTGGGGATTTAGCTCAGCGGCAAAAGCGCCTGCCTGGCAAGCGCAAGGTCGTGAGTTCGGTTCCCGGTACCGGAGAAAAAACAAAACAATTATACTGAGGGACCTAGTCCCCACTTTCACAAATAAATATATCAATTAGATAAGATATCAACAAAGAAAGTCAGAGTTGAACCAAAATCTTTGAACAAATGGACTCAACATATATTACAGAGTGTTACACCCAACAAAAACAGAATACATATTCTTCTCAGCACCACATGGAGCTTTCTTCAAAATAGATCACATACTAGCTCATAAAGCATGCTTAAGTAAATACAAAAGAATTTAAATGCAATGTGTATTATCAGATCATAGTGCAGTGAAACTAAAAATCAATGGATAAAGAAAGTACTGAAGGTATGCAAACACATTGTCTTGGTTACCTTTCTCTCATTGCTGAGACAAAATACCTGACACCTAAAATTAAGGAAGGAAAGTTTTATTTAGCTCACAGTTTGTGGAGGTTTCAGTCCATACTCAGCTGGCTCCAAGGTAGAGTGGCACATGGTAGAGGGCAACAGTTTTGCTGTTTTCAGAAGAAAACAGCAAAAGTGCTGGAGACCACTACAAAGTGGCTCTGAGCTGGATTTAATATCAACCAATTGGCTTTCTGTGTTTACTTGTGAGTTGTCTGAAGCTTAGGCACCTTGTCTGGGGATGGGATGGGGACTCATAGTAAGTAAACCTCTGTGAGTCCCTGGTCCCTGAAGCTTGTATTGGCCTGTGAAGCTGGGACTCCTCAAATGACAAGATAAGGCCACAGCTGAGGACGCTGGCTCCAACTCCAATGAACTACAAGGAGACTGCAGCTGCAGGCTCCACACTCCTACAATAAATACCAACCTAAAGATAAGGTAGTTCTCCTAACTGACATAATTTACTACTTTGGAAAATTCTATCAAGGTCCTGTGAGATTCCCGCATTTTCTTGAGTATCCTCCCTCTTTTTTGAAAGCCAAAAAAATATGGGCTGCCCAGAGAAGTCTTGGTCTAAACTCAGAGAATATCAAAGCTGTAAGAGAGTTAGTCTCTCCTGGAGCCCTGAAATAATTTCAATTGTCTCATTTATTTAAGCCTTTGCTGTCCACTCGTTTGGGATATTGCAGGCCTGATCAGCCTGCAATAACTAAGGGTTATTTAACCTGATACAAAAGCAATAAGAACAAAAAGGGAGGTGTGCAGAGAGCAAGCCTCTTCCCTCCCTTACATTGTATGCAGGCTACCTGCCCCAGGGCAGGTGCAACATTCACACCCATAATCCCAACACTGGACCAAGAACCAATCATAAACTCTAGAAGCCCACCCCATGACTGCATGAAGCTTTGAGGGGACATCCAGACACAAACCGTAACACATTAAATTTCAATGCGTCACAAAGAAGATCCAGGAAAAATAAGACAGTTCCTAAAATCAAATGATAATGCCAGTACAATATACCAGAACTTATGATCCTCAATGAAAACAGTCTTAAGACGTAATTTTATAGCTGTGAACATATACATTAGAAAAACAGATTGAGCCCAAGTAAATAACCTAATTATACACCTCAAGGTCTGAGAAAAACAAGAACCACTGAAATTCAGAGCTAGTACAAGGAATGAAATTATAGAATTCAGAGCCAAAATTAATGAAATTGAGACTAAAAAATCACCATGAATTGAAGAGCTGGTTCTTTAAAGGAATAAACAAAATAAACAAATCCTTAGACAATCTTACCCTGCAAAAGAAAAATAAAACCCAAATCAATGCAATTAGAAATGAAAAATGTGAACTCATAGAGGATAGACCAAAAATCCAGAACATAAACAGAAGCAAGGACAAAAATCACATGCTCATCTCAATAGATGCAGAAAAAGTCTTTGACAAAATTCAATGTCCATTCATGATAAAAACCCTGAAGAAAATAGGTATAGATGGACTGAATCTCAATCTGATAAAAGACATTTATGACACACCTATTTCCAACATCAGTACAACTGAAATGAATAGACTCTTAATCTGTTGAATGATATAATAGGTAAAACTCTTGAAGATATAGACATAGGCAAGGGCTTTCTGAAGAGAACCCCAATTATACAAGAAATAACATCAAGAATTAACAAATGGTATATCAAATTAAAAAGCTTCTGTATGGTAAAGGAAACAATCATACAAAGTTTCCCTCTAAAATTTGCAAGACAAGACTGTCCACTATCACCATTTCTGTTCAATATAGTACTTCAAAGATTAGCCAGGAAAAACAAGTAAAAGAAAGAAATAAAAAGGATCTGCATAGGAAAGGAGAAAGTCAAACTATCATTATTTACACATAACATGATATTTTACATAGAAGCCCAAAAGTTCAACCAAAATTTGCAAAAAGAAAAAAAAAAGTCAAATGAGTTGTGCGATATTCAAAACTATTTATCCAAACTGTCTCATTTATTAACGACTATTAATGACTTTTAAATAAAGCCTAATCTGTTAAGCCTGACAAACAAACAAAAAAAAATTAGCAAAAAACCCCCCCAAAAACCAAAATTTGCTAGAATTAACAACCAAATTTAGCAGTATCTTAGGTACTTTTCACTCATTGCTGAGACAAAATACCCAACATCCAAAGTGAAAGGGTGAAAGGTTTATTTAGCTTACAGTTTGTAGAGAGTCCATAATCGCTGGCTCCAAGGCAGGTTGGTGTGGCAGGCAGGCATTGCAGAGAAGAAATAGTTCATGGCAGGAAGAAGATAGCAAAGCAACAAGGGATGACCAGCTCTTTGTAACTCTTATATCTTATCCAGGCTACTTAGGGCGGGTAGCACTCACACATGTAATTCTAATGTCTTTGATCCTAGCATTGCACCATGAATCAATTCCAACATCACACACTTTAGGTCCAGCCACCTCTGAAAAAGCCCCACCTGTGACTGCATGAGAATGTGAGGGACATCTAAACACAAATCATAACAAGCAGGTGCAAAATCAATACACAAAAATCAATTGTGTTCCTGTACACCAAGAATGAATCCACCAGAAAAGAAACTGAGAAAAGAATACCATTCACAATAGCATCAGGAAAAATTAAATACCTAACAAAGAAAGTGAAAGACCTCTAAAGTGAAAATTACCGTAATCTGAAAAAGGAGATCAGAGAGGATATCAGAAAATGGAAAGATGTTCCTTATTCCTGGGTAGGGAGAACAAATATTGTCAAATGGCCATTACTTCCAAAACTGATATATAGAAATAAAACACTTTCAAATGAAAATACCAACCGCATCCTTTACAGAACTAGAGAAAAAAATCCTAAAATTCATATGGCACCAGTAGACACCCAGAATAGCAAAAACAATCCTAGACAACCAAAGCAGAGCAGAAGACATCATAATCCTAGATTTCAAGCTACACTGCAAAGCTGCAGTGATTAAAACAGCGTGGAATTTGTACAGAAACAGACATGTGGATCCATGGAAAAGAATAAAGGATGTAAATATTACCCCAGGCACATTCAGCTAAATGATCTTTGACAAAGGGACCAAAACACGCTACCATAAAGATAGACTTTTTAATAAATGGTGCTGGGAAGACTGGATATCCACATGTAGGAGATTTAATCTAGATTTACATCTCTCACTATGTTCTAAACTAAAATCAAAATAGATGAAATCTCTAACCATTTTTTTTAGAAACAATCTGCTGGAAGATTAGTAGGTAAAACTCTTGAAGACATAAGCATGAGCAAGGATTTTCTGAACATAACCCAATTGTACAAGGAATAACATCAATAATCAACAAATGGGATTATATCAAATTAAAAGATTCTGCACAGCAAAGGAAACAGCCATACACAGTGAAGAGACAACCTATAGAATAGGAAAAAATTGCTGCCAGCTCTAATATCTAGGATATATAAAGAACTTCAACTCTACCTTGTACAGATGACAAATATCTAGGATATATAAAGAACTCCATGTATAAAACAAGACTGCACAAGAAATACTTTAAAGAATTAACAGCTGGGATCTCATATTATTAAAAAGATTTTGCACATCAAAACAAATCACATGGGGCTGGGGATTTAGCTCACCGGCACGGTGCCTGCCTGGTGAGTGTGAGGTCATGAGTTTGATTCCTGGTATCAGAAAAAAACCAAAAAAACCAAAAAAACCAAAAAAAACCAAAAAAAAGATCAGTATAGTATACAAAGAGAGCTCAAGGGCAGCCTGAACTGCATAGGGAGATCCTGTCTCAAAAAAAAAAAAAAAAAAAAAAAACAAAAACACCCCCAGAGTGAAAAGAAACCCACAGATTGGGAGAAAATTTTAGCCAACTGTCACTCAGACAAAGGATGTCTTTTCTAGAACATATAAAGAATTGAAAAAAATCAAATCCCCTAAATTCAAAGAACTAATCAAAAAATGGGCATCTGATTAATACACATTTCTCAGATGAAGAAATACACATGGCAAATAACTATGAAATGAAAAACGTTCAATATCATTGGTCATTCGAGAAATGCAAATTGAAACAACACTAATATTTCAGCTCACCCCAGAAAGAATGGCTATCATCAAGAAATCAACCAACAACAAATGCTGGCAGGGATGTGGGGAAAAAGGAACCCATTTCCACCATTGGAGGGAGTGTAAATTGGTGCAACCACTGTGGAAATCAGTGTGGGGATTCCTCAAAAAGCTAGTATTAGAGGTCCCATTTGACCCAGCTATTCTCCTTCTGGGTATCTTCCCAGAAGAATTAAAAACATCATACCACAGAGATATATGTGCACCCATGTTTATAGCAGCACAGTTTGTCACAGCTAAATCTTGGAAACAACCCAAATGCCCATCTACTGAGGAATGAATAAAAAAGATGTGGTTTTCTGTTACACAGTGGAGTCCTATTCAGCTATAAGGAAGGATAAACTCAAGGCCTTTATAGGTAAGTGGGTGCAACTAGAGACCATACTCTTAAGTGAAACAACTCAGATTCACTTGTATAAACATGTATGAACATCATATTGTCTCCCTAGTGTAAGGAACTGGAAAAGTAAATAAGATTCAAAATCTATAATGGATACTGTGAAAGGGAAAGAAACTGCCCAAAAGGAAAGAGCAACTAGGATGGGGGAAAGAGAAAAAGAAAGAAAGAGGGAAGGGAAAAGAAAATACATACACACAAGACAGCTAAGATAGTTATACTACTAATTTATTTTATTTCATTGAAGGGAATAGTTTGTGCTTATATTGTTTGATTAATCTTGCATGCCTATGTCTTGTAATCTGAGAAACTTCTTTGAAGTTAACAATACACAATATATTAACCATTGTTAGTTTCCTATTATCTTTTTGTGAAATTCTGTATCATTGTTTTTTCTCTTTAAAATAATAAAAAAGATTATATAAAGAATGCAAAAAAATTAGCCACCACACCAAAACAAAAGACCCAATCAGAAAATGGATAACTGAAATGAATAAACACGTCTCAGAAAAATTGCAATTGGCCAATAAATACATGAGAAAATGTTCAACATTTCTGGTCATTAGAGAAATACAAATTAAAACAATACTGAGAGTCCATCTTACTCCATAAATAATGGCTATCATCAAGAAATCAAATAACAAATGCTGGCAAGTCTGTGTGTGTGTGTGTGTGTGTGTGTGTGTGTGTGTGTGTGTGTGATCCTGCTACATAATTGTTGGGAATATAAAGTGATGCGATCACTGTGGAAATCAGTATGGAGAATCTACAAAACACCAAAAATCAACATTCCATTCAACCTGCTATTCCCCCCTAGGTATCTTCCTGAAAATAGCAGCAAATTCATAATAGCTAAATCTTGGAAGTGGGCTATATGTCAATCAAAAAGTGAATGGATGAAGAAAATGTGATATTTATACACAATGGAGGACTATTTTGCCATAAAATAAATGGACGCACCTTGAGACAGTAATGTTAAGAGAAATAAACCAGACATAATGCTTAAATAGCATGTAGTTTCTCCTATATGAGAAACCCTAAGTATAAACAAATTAAAGAGTAAATTAAAAAACTGATAATAGGATACATGGAGTTAGATCTTTTGCAAATATGAAGGGGAGCAAGAGACAGAGGTAGGGAGGACTAAGGCAGAGAAGGCATGAACAAATAACTAAAATGTGTTATGTATCAATCACCATGAGGAATGGACAATATGTACTGCAACATGTACTAAGAAAAATAAAACTTTTTGAAAAGTAAATCTAAAAATTAAAAAAAGAAAAAAGACTTTTCTAAGGAGCATTAGTCAATTAATGTATAAAATTCAAGATTGAAAGGTATCATATGCACTGGGGATATAGCTCAGTGGCACAGTGCCTGCCTGGCAAGGGCAAGGTCCTGAATTCAATTCCCGGTATAAAAAGAGGGAGAGAGAGAGAGAGAGAGAGAGAGAGAGAGAAAGGTATCATATAAACATTTATTTCCTACAAAAACCTTTTATAAAGAGAATGATCACTCTAGTTTTGTAAGATAAATCTAAAATCTTTAATATGTCACATTTATATAAATTCACCTCAACTCCCCTTTTGTGTCCAAAAGAGAATGGAAAGTGAATTTAAAAACATACAGTTTATAATATCAGTACTACAAACTATTTTTTATAAATGACTCTTACAGGCTTTGGTGAATTGATGAAAAGAGATATTTTTCTCCCATAAAATACAAATCAGTTTTTCCAGCACCACTTATTAAAGAGACTCTTTCTTTCAGTGAACTTGTTTGGCCCCTTTGTCAAAGATGAGGTGGCTGAGTGTGTTTGGGGGTATGTCTGCATCTTTTTTTTTTTTTCTTGATAACTTCTTTTTATTTATTTATTTATTTATTTATTTTTTTTATTTTAAGGATAAAAGGAGGGAAACATTAACAGACATACAACATTTTACAACATATCA
>NW_004955518.1:3921821-3952222 GCF_000276665.1 Chinchilla lanigera | reverse complement strand
GGGGGGCTGGGGGAGCCTGCTCGGCCGGCTCCGAGGGCCTGCTCGCCCCGCCCGTCCCCTGGGCCTCCCAGCGCCTAGAAACTCAGTCTGCAGTGTCTGTCTGCATCTTTTATTCTGTTCCACTAAGCTTCAGGACTTTTTTTGTTGTTGTTGGTTTTTTTTTTTTTTTTTCCAATACCATGCTGACTTTATCACAGTAGCTTTGTAGTATTATTTTAGGTGTGGGATTGAGATACCCCCGACTTTCCTTTGTTGCCCAGAATTGCTTTTGCTATTCTAGGTTTCTTCTGGTTCTAAATGAATCTCAGGAGTGTTTTCTCTAGATCTATAAGGTATTCAAATGGTATTTTGGTTGGGGTTGCATTAAATATGTATAGCAGTGTTGGGAGTGTGACCATTTTCACTATGTTGTTTTTTCCTACTCAAGAGCAAGGCATATCATTTCATTTTCTGATAACCTCCTTGATCTCCTTTTTTATGGTACTGTAATTTTCACTGTACAGATCTTTTACATCCTTTGTTAGATTGATTCCTAAGTATTTCATTTTTTATTCAATTACAACAACACTGAGATTCCATTCACCTCCAGAAAGAATACTCATCATAAAAAAATCAACCAATAACAAATGCTGGAGAGGCTGTGAGGGAAAAAGGAACACTTTTCCACTGCTGGTGGGAGTGCAGACTGGTACAACCACTGTGGAAGTCAGTGTGGAGATTCCTCACAAAACTAGAATTAGAGGTCCCATTCAAGCTAGCTATTCCCCTTCTGGGCGTCTTCCCAGAGGAACTTAAAGCAGCATACCACAAAGATAAATGTGCACTGATGTTTATAGCATGACAATTTACTAGCTAAATCTTGGAAACAACCCAAATATCCACGAACTGAGGAATCAATAAAAAAGATGTGGTATTTTTTATACAGTGGATTACTACTGAGCTATAGAAAAGATACACTTGAAGCTTTTGTAAGTAAATGGATGCAACTAGAGACCATACTCAAGTGAAATACATCAGACCCACATGTGTAAGCATTGTATTGTCTCACTAGTGTGAGAAACTGAAACAGTAAATAAGGTCCAACATGTACAATTGATATTGTGAATTGAGAAGAAACTGTTCAAAAGGAAAGACAATCTGTGGTAGAGGAAAGGAAAGGAGGGAAAAAGAAAGAAATATATTGATGCACAAGATAGTTAAGATGGTTAAATAGATAGCTTTTCTTAGATCATTGAAAGGAAAGGTTGGTGCTAATATTGTTTGAACAAATATCATGCCTATGTCTTGTACTCTGGGTAACTACTGCAAAGACAACAATATGCAATGTATTATTATAACTCTCCTACTAACCTGTTTTGAAACTCTGTTTTACTGTTATTTTTTAAAAAATATTTTTCTTCTTAAAAGAAACCAATACTTGGCTTGAAATAGTCCACAAGAATCTAAATATTAAATTTAGTACTGGAAAATAATTACAAATCAGGGGAATCATCCTAGAGGCTCCTGTCTCTCCCTCATGTTCAACATGATATTCTAAATCATTAAAAATTATCCACAGTAATAATCTCCTGCCTAGTTAGAAATTTTAACAACTTCTCAGAATTTCATCAGTAAATCTGCCAGACCCACTGTAAGAGCCATATTGATTACATTATTCTATTCTTAAAACCTTTCTTTGACTACTTGATTGTTTAGCATGCTATGGTTTTGTTGTTTTTGTTTATTTGAGACAGGGACTCACTATGCAGCATAGGCTGAGCTCAAACTTGGAATCATCCTGCCTCAGCCTACCAGAGTGTAACTAGAGGTATGCACCATTGCACCTTGCTTTTTTTGGTCTGCTTTGTGGGAGTTTCATGACCATAGCCCTGTTTATTTCTCTAGTCTCATCTCCCATAACTCCTGTGCACTTTTAAACAGTGACCTTGCTTATTTCACTTGACAGGTGACCCTCAGGAAGTCTTCTGAGTCACTCAAGTTGGCTCTGTGCTGCACTTCTGTGCCACCATGGCATAATGGGCATTTCTCTGCTGTAGGACATCCAACATTCAATGTTTTCACAAAGGGTCTAGGATTGAACTTAGCTGACAAAATTGTGAGACCTGGGTGACTCTAATTTGAAAGTTTTAGTCAACAGTTAATATAAATATTATTTCTTCTTTCTTATCCACTTACAAAACAATCCCTAGGTCTCCTAAGTGCTATGCAAGAAAAGGGTTCTATCGGGGCTGGGGATTTAGCTCAGTGGCAAAAGCGCTTGCCTGGCAAGCGCAAGGTCATGAGTTCGATTCCCGGTACCGGAGAAAAACCAAAAAAAAAAAAAAAAAAAAAAAAGAAAAGGGTTCTATCAATAAGCCCCACTACATGTGTCCTCCAATGATCATTTTCTGATCAAATGTACAGCATTTCTTACTGGTGAAAAATAGAACTTCTTAGCATGCAAGAAAAGAGTGGCTAGTGGCTTTGGCAATTGCCCCTTTACCCCTCCTCCACCAGTGTGTGAGCCAGGCAGAGCCCCAGAAAGCTTCAGGAGCATCATCAATTGCACTCCACCCCCACACACCATCACAGGAGCCACACTATGCACCAGGTGTTACGGCAGAAATTCCCCTGGTACAAATTGGGCTATATTCCACAAGCGACCTGAGTCTATTGAGAACAAAACCAGAGTTTAATTTGAGGCTTGCCACTCTCACTTCCCTTGCCAATCTGGAAGCAGTGCAATGGCCAACTTTGTTTTACCTTATATACATTTTGGTTTCCATTGGCAACAGATTGGGATGTTACATTCGCTGACCCCGGTGGGCATATGGTGTTTCTCTCAGCCTGTTGGACCCCAGGTCAGTTGCAGGTCACATGTCTAACCATGATAGATGTTTCCCCCATTATATTCCATTTGTCTCCTTTTTTACAACCTATGCATTCCTTTAGGGTTACAATGTTTACCTAGGGCCAGGAGGTGGAACTGCCCAGGCAGGGTCACAGAGGGTTACCTAGGCCTAGGCGCCCCCTTATCTTGGGGAGACATTCCTGGGCAGAGTTGATCTGGGGAATTAGCTCTTACACTGTCCCGGGAGGCTTCCCAAGGCACCATTTAGGCTTTTACCAAAACTATTTTATCTAAAGTAATATGCTAAGATTCATTGCATCCTACACAGGAACCTCCAGTTCCTTGCCCCACCATTCCCACACCATCGTGGGAGTGAGGCTTAGCTCCAAGGAACTTCCAGATATACAAAAATGACCAAACAAAGGAGCAAAGTGCAATCTCAGGCCTCCACTCCACCCAGAACACGTCCAGGAGACATCGACACAGAAGAGCTTGGAGGTCATACACCTGAAATTTCTGAAATGATAGCAACTTAGGTAAAGAAACAACTCCATCAGGCCATAGATAACATCAGATCAGAAGTAATCTCTTAGGTAAAAAGATGACAATAACAATGAAAGAATTTCTCAGCACATCCAAAGAAGACATAGATAAGAAAATAGAGGAGCACAGGAAAATGATGGAAACATTGAATGAACAATATAGAAAAGAACTAGAAAGCATGAAACAGATTCAAACAGCTATCCAGGAAATTAATAATTCCATTGAAAGCTGGCAAAATCACCTGAATGAAGCTGAAGATAGACTTTCAGACATTGAAGACAGCACTGCCACTAATGACCATGAAAAGATCTCTTAAAACTAACAAGGAACCAGGAAATAACCACTTAACAACTGCAAGATGGAGCAAAGAAACAAAAACAAAAACAAAAACAACAAAAACAAGGTAGGGGCTGGGGATATAGTTCAGTGGCAGAAGTGCCTGCCTAGCAAGCATGAGGTCCTGAGTTTGATTCCTAGTACAAAAAAAAAAAAAAGTAAGATTAATTGGTGTCAGTGAAACAGCAGGTGTCAAAACAAATGACATAAAAAGACTATTTGCAGAAATAATAGAAGAAAATTTCCCAAGCATGCAAAAAGAATCAAACATACAGGAAAGTGAGGCATATAGAACTCCAATTAACCATAACCAAAATAAATCTACACCAAGACATATAATGATCAAAATCCCAGAAATTCAGCAAAACAACTGAATATTAAAAGCTGTTAGAGAAAAGAAAGAGATCACCTATGAAGGAAAGCCCATCAGAATCACAGCAGACTTCTCAACACAGACCATCAAGTCAAGAAGAGCTTGGAGTGAAGCATTTCAGGTTCTGAACTTCCAACACAGATTGATGTACCCTGCAAAACTATCCTTCAAAATTAAAGGAGAAATAAAATATTTCCATGATAAAGAACAGCTGAAGAAATTCATGAGTTCCAAACAAACCCTAGAAAGAGTACTAAAAGATATTCTAGAAAGAGATAAAAATGACCACAATTTCAAGAACAACATCAGAAAGGACCCACCAAGCAGAGCAAGCAATTAAACAGAGGGAAAAAGGGGGAACTAACAGCAAGAAAATAACATGACAAAGATAAGCAAATACATATCAGTTATAACCATCAATGTAAACAGTCTCAATGCACCAACCAAAAGAAGCAGACTGGCAGAGTGGATCAAGAAACAAAATCCAACAACATGCTCTATACAGGAAACACATTTAATTCAAAAGGAAGTTAGTAGACTGAAAGTCAAAAGATTTGAAACAGTATTCCATGCAACAGGAACTCAAAAAAAGTGGGTGTAGCTATTTTTGCAGACAATGTGAACTTTAAACCAAGAATAATCAAAAGAAATAAAGAAGGTCACTACATACTTGTTGGCGGGGAGACTTCAAAAAGAAGAGATAACAATCACGAACATCTATGCACCAAATATAAGAGTACCCAAACATATAAGGCAAATTTTAACAGACATGAAAAATGATTCTGTATCATTTTTAATGTCCTTGCTTTGTGTTGCTTGTATTTTGCTATTGTTCTTTTTTGTACTATTTTCTTCAAAATAAAAAAAGAAAAATGAAATAAGCAGCAATACAATCATAACAGGGGACTTTAATACCCCATTGTCACAGAGATCAACTAGACAAAAACTCAGCAAAGAAATAACAGAACTAAATCAAACTTGTGAACAAATGGACCTTGTAGACTTTTACAGAGTGTTCCACCCAACAACATCAGAATACACATATTTCTCAGCTGTACATGGGACATTCTCTAAAATAGACCATATACTAGCCCGTAGAACATGCTTCAGTAAATGCAAAGGACTTGAAATTATCCCATGAATACTATCGGATCATAATGCAATGAAATTGAAAATCAATGGCAAAAGAAATCACAAAAGCTTCATAAACACATGGAAATTAAATAACACCGTTCTGAATAACCAGTGGGTCACAGATGAAATTAAAGAAGAAATTAAACACTATTTACAATTAAATGAAAATGCAGATACAATTTACAAGAACCTGTGGGATGCAGATGGAAATTTATAGTGGTGAATTCCCACATCAGGAAAATAGAACAAGCACAAATAAGCAATCTTATGCTCCACCTGAAACTTCTAGAAAAAGAAGAGCAAGTCAAACCCAAAGCCCAAAGAGGGCAGGAAATTATGAAGCTCAGAGCAGAAATTCATGCAATGCATACTCAGAAAACAATGCAAAGAAATAATGAATTGAGCAGTTGGTTCTTCGAAAGAATAAAGAAAATTGATAATCCTAGTGAACTTTATCCAAAAAAAAAATGAAAGAAAAAACTGAAACTCATGCAATAAGGAATGAAAGGGATGAGATCACTACAGATCCTGTAGAAATTCAGAAGATCATCAGTACCTACTTGGAAAATCTATTCTCTCATAGGATGGAAAACACAGAGGAAATGGACAAATTCTTAGATATGCATGAAACAATAGAGCTGAATAAAGAAGGTATCAAAATCCTGAATAAATCAGTGTCAGCCAGAGAAATTGAAAATGTAATAAAAAATTTGTCAATGAAGAAAAGTCCAGGTCCTGATGGGTTCAATACTGAATTCTACAAGAAATTTAGAGAAGATTTAACACCAATTCTTCTCAAACTCTTTAATGAAATTGAAAGGGAAGGAATTCTCCCCAACTCATTCCTGGAGACAAATATTACCATGATACCAAAATCAGAGAAAGACCCAACTAAAAAAGAGAACCACAGGCCAATCTCCCTAATAAACATAGATGCAAAAAATCTCAATAAAATACTGGCAAATGGAATGCAACAAATCAAGAAGATTATACACCATGACCAAGTGGGATTCATCCCAGGAATGCAAGGATGGTTCAATATATGCAAATCAGTTAGCATAATACACCATATCAATAAAGCCAAAGACCAAAGTCACATGGTCATCTCAGTTGATGCAGAGGAAGCTTTTGATAAAGTGCAACACTCATTCATAATAAAATCCTTACAGAATATAGGAATAGATGGTCTTTACCTCAATCTGATAAAAGCCATCTATGACAAACCAACAGCTAATGTCATACTAAGTAGACAAAAATTGAAAGCTTTCACTTTAAAGTAAGTAACAAAGCAAGGATATGCACTGTCACTACTTCTATTCAATATAGTTCTGGAAATATTAGCCAGAGCAATTAGAGAAGAGAGAGAAAGAAAAGGAATAAGAATAGGAAAGGAAGAAGTGGCATTATCATTATTTGCAGATGATGTGATATTCTACATAGAAGACCCCAAAAATTCCACCAAAAGGCTTTTAGATTTAATAACCAAATTCAGTAGTGTAGCTAGATACAAAGTCAACACTCAAAAATCGATAGCATTCCTGTACACAAACAGCAGAGAGAGAAACTGGGGAAACCACATCTTTCATAATAGCATCTAAAAAAATGAAATACTTAGAAATCAATCTAACAGAGGAAGTAACATATCTATACAGTGAAAATTATAATACTCTGAAAAAAGAGATTGAAGAGGATTTCAGAAAATGGTAACATATCCCTTGCTCATGGATAGGAAGAACCAACATTGTCAAAATGGCCATACTCCTAAAATTATTGCACAGATTCAATGCAATCACAATTAAAATACCATTAGTATATCTCACAGATCTAGAGAAAACATTCATGAAATTCATCTGGAACTGGAAGAGGCCTAGGATAGCAAAAGCAATCCTGGGCAAGAAAAGCAAGGCTGGAGGCATCACAATCCCCAACTTGATATTTACTACAAAGCTACTATGATAGAATAAGCATGGTACTGGCAAAAAAACAGACCTGAGGATCAATGGAACAGATTAGAAGATGCAGACACAACTACAAACACACTCAGCCACCTTATCTTTGACAAAGGGGCCAAACATGTTCACTAGAAGAAAGATAGCCTCTTTAATCCTTGATGCTGGGAAAACTGGTTTTCCACATGCTGAAGACTAAAAGTAGACCCATGTCTATCACCATGCATTAAACTAAAGTCAAAATGGATCAACTATCTAAATATTAAAACAGAAACACTGAATCTACTGAAGGAGAAAGTAGGTAGAAATCTTGAAGACATAGGGGTAGGCAGAGAGTTCATGAACAAAAACCAAACTGCATGGGAAATATTTCAAAGAATCAATAATTGGGACCTTATCTTATTGAAAAGTTTTTGCACATCAAAAGAAATCATCAACAGGGTGAAAAGAAAACATATGAGTTGGGAAAAAATTTCAGCCTACTGCCCCTCAGACAAAGGCCTTCTATATAGGACATATAAAGTATTAAAAAAAAATCAGGCCCCCAAATTCAAAGATCCAATCCAAAAATGGGCATCTGAGATGAATACACACTTCTCAGATGAAGCAATACTCATGGCAAATAAAGATATGAAAAAATGTTCAACATCATTGGTCATTCAAGAAATGCAAATTAAAACAACACTGATATTCCATGTCACCCCAGAAAGAATGGCTATCATCAAGAAATCAACCAATAACAAATGCTGGTGAGGCTATGAGGAAAAGGAACACTTCTCCACTGCTGGTGGGAGTGTAGATTGGTGAAACCACTGTGGAAATCAGTGTGGAGATTCCTCACAAAACTAGGGTTAGAAGCCCCATTTAACCCAGCTATTCCCCTTCCGGGTATTTTCGCAGAAGAATTAAAAACATCATACCACAGCAATATAAGTGCACCTATGTTTATAGCAGCACAGTTTATCTTAGCTAAATCTTGGAAACAACCCAAATGCCCATCAACTGAGGAATGCATAAAAAAGATGTGGTATTTTTATACATTGGAGTATTACTCAGATATAAAAAAATAAACTTGAGGATTTTATAGGTAAATGGATGCAACTAGGGACTATATGCATAAGTGAAATAAATCAGACCCATCTGTGTAAACATTGTCTCCCTAATGTAGGAACATGAAAGAGTAAATAAAACCCAAAACGTGCAATAGATATTATGAAAGGGAAAGCAATTGCTCTAAAGAACAACAACTGGAATGAGGGAAAAGAGAAAAAGAAAGAAGGAGGGAAAAAAATATATATATACAGAAGGATAGCTGAGATAACTGTGCTGCTGATGTCTAATGGTTTATTGAAAGGAACAGTTAATGCTTTTTTTTTTTTTTTACCAATTTTGCATGTTTATATCTGAACAACTAATTTAGACAAAAATATGCACTAAAACAACCATTGTTGAATTCCTATCATATTGTTTAGTGAAACTCTGTATCATTTATAATTTTTTGTTTTTATTTTTTATTCTCATTAATGGTTTGGCCAATATTACATTCTTATATCTGCTAATCTGAGCAACTTCATTGAAGATAAAGATATGTAATATAACAACCACTGTTAATTCCTATCATTTTGTTCTGAAACCCTGTATCATTTTTATTGTTTTTGTTTTGTTTTATTTTTCTCTGTTGTTGGTATTTTGCTATTGTTCTTTTTTTTATTTTCTTTAAAATAAAAACAAAGAGTGGCTAAGTAGTCAGAATGAGTTGGCACTCTTGATTTATAGATTTTTGAGATTAGTTACATTTGGAACACTTGCAGTGGTCAGTAGCCAGAGGAATCCCATTTAAAGATTGGAAGTGTTTAAGCACAAGTTGGAGAAAATAGAATCAATTTTGTTATTAGTCTCTACATTCCCCAAATGTAATGAAAACAACAAATAAAAAAAATTAAAGATCCTCAACTGACATTCAATCATTTGAAAAGGTCATTGTGTTTATAATATAAATACCATAGAAATCATTAAGGAAATACACGTTTAAAATTTATTTCTTAAGCAAACTAGCAAACCATATTTCCCTTGGAGGTAGCCATTTTTTAGGAAAAGACTGAATTGAGCTTGGTCTGAGCAGACATGAATTTTGACATTAAAAATAACAGCCACCCTTTCTGAGTCCCTGTTCTATGTCAAGTAATGATCTACAAAGCTGTATGCAAGTTGCCTGACCTCTGCTTTTCTTTACCTCAAGGGACATGGGGGCTCTGAATCCGGGTTCTGGGAGAAGAAAGAATCAACTCCCATCCCCACTCCATGATGGCTGCCAAGCTGAGTTGTTCATTTCCTACAAGAAATCAATGTATATACGTGAAGCCCAATGAGGCTTTAGGTGTGAATCCCCACAACTGAGAAACGAAGGAGAGAGAAGTTTGGGTGGGATGGAACAGTAGTGGAGGGGCAGGACTGGCTTGGAGATGTTGTATTTACCATTGTAGAATGGCCTCTCATCCAGCGCTCCAGTGCAAGAATCCCTGGGCTTCAGCCCATGACCTCCTGAGCCCACAGGAAGCAGAGGCCCTGGGCCAGGGCTCTAGCTGGAGCCTTCATTGCTGCTGCACTAGCCACAATGTGGAGAATGTGGACTACCCTGGCAGAGTATTGGTCCTTCCACACCTCCACTTCATTATCTGCAGCAGCGATGGTGCCATGTGGTATTTTCCAGTCTTCTCAGTAGGTCATACTTTGACACAGTTGAGCCTACATCAATGGGGTCCGAGTTCCCCTCAATACATCCTTACCATTTTCCCAGTGCAAAGGGCTCCTTTTTAATCGTACTACTCTCAAAACCTCCTTGACCACAACTTCAAGTGCACTCCTTTTCTGGTGATAATGCAACTTTTAAAAATGCCTTTCTTTGCTTTTATACCCCCAATGCTCATTGTAAATTTGGCTAAATGCATTCAGTAATACCCATGCTGCAATGTGAATGCTGTGCTGTCTAGAAAGTTCTTCCTCCAGATAAACTAGTCCATCATCTGTAAATTTTGCCTCACACCAAGTCTCAGGGCCTAGGCAGAATGTAGACAAATTCTTTGCCAAAGTGTAGCATGAATGGCCTCTAATTCAATGCCCAATAGAGTCCTTATTACCAAATTTTATGATCCCAGCTGCCTGAACCTTCCCCAGAATGGCCCATTAATCTCTACTTATCGTGTTCTAGGCTTTCTTTAGTTGGCTTCTCCAGATATTCCAAATTCTCACAAGCATATTCAAAGCGTATTCTCACAACTTTGGAACCACAGTAAGGCAAAGTCAGAGCAATAGCCCCTTGTGTTAGCTTTTTGTTTCCTGAGAAATACCTGAGAAAATAAATTTAGAAGGAAGCAACTTTATTTTTGCTTCACAGTTTCAGAAGCTTCAGTCCATGGCCACTCTGGGTCTGTGGCAGCACAGTAAGTCATGGTAGGCGAGCAAGGCCTAGAAGATCTGTTCACCTTATGGCAGCCAGAGGCAAACAGGCAGGAAAGGGCCAGGGCTCTAATATCCCCTTCAAATGCACTCCCCCTGTGACTTAGCTTCCTTTCACAAGACCTCATCTCTTAAAGTCTATTCCACTTACCAATGGTGCCACAGGCTGGGGACTAAGCTTTTGGGATATGTGGCCTTTAGGGGACATTTCAGATTTATTTTTAAGGGTCTTGCTAAGTTTCCCAGGCTGGGCTTGAACTTATGATCCTCCTGCCTCAGCCTCCCAGAGTGCTGTAATTGTGTACCACAACACCTGGCTAGGCATCCAAATTTAATGAATTCAGTAGTCAGAAAAATTATTTTGCCTTATCACTTTACCTTTAAATATTATTAAATGATGCCCATGAACCTGATATCATGCACATCTTCTGACATCCTCTTATGAGCTGTATAAATTTAAATCACTGCATTTCATTAAGTTTAACTGGCAGTGCTTTAGATTTAAGTTAACGGCACATAAAAGACATGCCATACATTAAATAATCTTATCCATCTAATATTGTGACACTAAAATGTTTTCTCCTTTCTCTTACCAAACATTAATTCTTGAAGCCTCAAGCTCTATTATAGGTTCATGCTTCTTTGCAATGTAATTTTGTAAGTTCTTTTTCTCATTGGGCTATCACTCACAGCCATGGTAAAGGTAGTGCTGGCATATGGAATCAGACTAAAACACTGAATCTCAGCTTTATGTGATGAAGATCAAGGTAACTATTAGTGATTGTACTTGCTTTTTTTAAGAGCCTGGAAATGAATTCAAACAACTACAAACTGGGATTAATATTTTATTCCCAAACACAAACCACAACTGAGAAATGTGCCACTAGCTAGATTTCCACAGAAATGCACAAATACCGAGACATAGGTGCATGACTTTGAAGCCATATACAGCACAAAACTCAGGGATGACTTTGAAATTCTACTTTGTCAATTAATAGAAATGCGTGAAAAGACCACATCTAAGAAACAATCCCTTTTCAAAGGATTTGAACAGCTGTCTTTCTGTAGTAAACTGGCTCTGAAAGAAGTTTTCTGGATCTTCATTGAAATCAAAAGGCTTGTGACTAATCCTTCCAGAGTAATTCTTCTGCCACAATTTCATAACAATCATAAGCTTTTATGAGAAGCTATGATTACACAGAGAACCATATATGAGGAACCTTCCATTCAGAACCTATGCTCTCAAAGACACGAATTACTAACACATAAACTTAATTGGCATCTACAGAAGGAATGACACATCACTGGGCTTTCTTTCTTTTACCCAGTCCATATTAAAAGCTATTTTTTTGCCCAAAAAACCTTCAAAAATAAAACTGCTTTCTTTTAATTCTCTATAACAGGAAGAAGAACAGACATGAAACATAATAGGAAGGCGTAATGCTCCAAAAATATTGCAGGATCGGATGACACCAAAACCTTCACCAAACTTGGGACCATGACACCAGTCACACCTGGATGTGCTGAAATAGAGGAAACATCAAGTCAATATTTAATAGTTTTTACTACAGTCAGAAAATTGTTATTGATGCTCTGCAAGACTCAGAGTTGTATGACAGTGAATACATATATGTATATATATATATATATATAATCACAAACCCAATTTTCTCAAACAAAAGGAGTATGAAAATGCTCATGTCCATAGCGTAGTGTTTGTTTTTCCTGGGAGAGAGGTTGCTGTGGGACTATTTAGTCCTTGTTTTGGTTTCATATTTAACTCAATAAACTCAGGTTCAGGTTCCTTGCCTTGTGGTGAACTCTCCTGATGCCATATATACATTTTGTTGTTTTAGTTTTGTACCAGGAATTGAACTCAGCTCCTTGCGCTTGCCAGGCAGGAGCTGTGCTGCTGAGCTATCTCCCCAGCCCTGACTGGCATTTTTTTCCCCATATATACTTACCACTCACTAGTTAGGTTTTAATTCTGTAGAAACAAGTCTTGGCCCCAGGGATTATTACTGCTGTTATTATCTTACTTTCTTGTGTGCAATCAAATTTTCTGAGCATTGATGTCTCCATATGTGAATATCAAAAATTTCTGGGCCTGGTTCCCTCTCTATCAGTAGATCTCTAGTTACTGTTTTCAGTTTCTCCAGTGGTTGCTATTTTGAGTTGTCTGCTGGGTTAGTCACCTTTCTATCACTAAAACAAAGTACTTGATAATGAATTCATGAAGAAAACTTTTATTTTGGCTCACAGTTTAGGAGATTCCATTTCACTGTTGACTGGCAACATTGTCTGGGGCCTGTGGTGAGGCAGCACATGATGGTAGGAGCAGTGGCAGAATAAAATCATGTCATGGGAAGGAAGCAAAACAGAAAGAGGAAGGGGCTGAGTCCCAGGATTCCCTTCAGAAGCACATGCCCAGTGACCTGTGCGTCTCTCACTAAGCCTACCTCCTAAGGGCTCCACCACCTCCCAGTCGCACCACCCCAGTGAACGCAGAGGCCCCTGGGGACACTCACCATCCAAACAATAGCATCTGTTTTTTATTCAGTCAGTGTTGGTAATTTATACATTCCTGGAAAACCATTTACTTAGGAATATTCATTAAATCAATAGTCCTACCACTAATACAGTAGATAATACAGTAAATGCTGCTGCTGAATGTCGTCCAATGAAAAGGCAGGCTCATAAAAGGCATTGCTATGTGTTCCCATCCACTTTATTCACCAGATCTGGTACCATGATGGATGTTTAAATAAAAATCACTCGTTCATATCATATAAAGGAAATAAGAGACATATCTGAGTGGACTGAGAGTGAGTGAAGTTTAGGAACCCTAGTCCTGAGTGTAGGCAATGATTTTAAAATTCATCATTGATACTTGAGGAAAGGAAGTTACTCCTGTGTGACTGCTCTATTACTGGTCTCTATCAAGTTAGAATGGAGTAAAACATGTCTCCTGGGACTAACAATTTCTTTTAAAGAAACAACTTCTATGTACTTGAGAGTTCATAGAAAATAGTTATGCAATCCAGTGAATGTTTACATTTTAAAATTTATTACAGTAAAAGACACATTGCTATCACATACTCCCCAAATACTCCTTCTCACTTGAAACACTTATCCCATTGTTCTTTCCACTTTCAGAAGCACTCTGGAAGTCCTCTTCTGAGTCTTTAGTTGTGCTGTTGTGGCTGCCTTGCTGTCCTGAATTGAGCCAAACCATTTAACTTTCATTCACATTTTGATTTTAGGAAAGAGGTAGGAACTGCATGGTACCAGATCTGGTGAATAAAGTGGATGGGAACACATAGCAATGCTTTTTATGAGCCTGCCTTTTCATTGGACGACATTCAGCAGCAGCATTTACTGTATTTTTATTGTACCTCATAAAGAATTGAAAGAAGACTTCAAGGCTGCTTTAAAAAGTTACAATAACAATGGCACAAATATGCTTGTAGCAAATGGAGTATTTTGAGGGGAATTAATGAGAAAGTATCTTTTAGTATAAATAATTTTTTAAAAATGTGAGCATTCACTGTACATTTTGATCACAACTCATACTTCCAACTATACCTCAGCAAAACTACCGTTCACTTTAGAGTTAAGTAATAACTTGAGAATATTAGGAAATGGACTGAATTCAAGTATATTATTATACTTGAAAAGCTAGAAGGGGAAATTTGAAGAATCATGTATATATGGTTTTGTGTGTAGTATGGTATGCAGGTGTGTTACTAAACTGCCATCTGGCCCTACAATAAAGAAAATTAATGTATTTAGAAGTGCCATTTCAGTTGAACACCGAAGCACATGCTTATATAATCTCAGCTACTTGGGAGGCAGAGGCAGAGCATTGCAAGTTTAAGGCCAGCCTGAGCAATTTAGTGAAACTCTGTTTCAAATAAAATTGAAAAGTGTGGGGATGTAGTTCACTGTATGAGGCCCTGAATTTAAATCCTCAGTACTGCTAAAAAAAACAAAAGAAGAAAGAAGGAAAGGAAGGAAGGAAGGAAGGAAGGAAGGAAGGAAAGAAGGAAGGAAGGAAGAAGAGAGGAAGGATGGAGGGAACAAAGAGAGGGAGGGAGGGAGAAAGGGGAAGGAGAAAAAGGTGTACTTTGGCTAAAAACACTATGTAATGTACTCACCGTTTTAGTAACTTTTGAATTTTCACTGGTATATCATAAGATGTATGTAGATTATTTTTGACAATGAACAAAGAGGTAATTTGAGTAAGTCTTGGGGGACTGTTCAAAGAATTCTCTGTCCAAAATCTATGATCAGTAAAAGTATTCTCAAAGGAGACTTTTGTCAGGTTAAGCTTCAAAATTCCAGGTGGCAAGTGAAATAAATAATTTCCATCAATATTCAGTTTTTCAAGTGATCTATAAAATAAAGAAAACTGCACTATAAAATGTAGTCATGCAATTTATAATACTAAACTAAAGTTTTGGCCTAATGTTCTTGAAAGTTTGCATCAAACTTAATAGCGATAAAACATATCTATTCTTAATATTTCCTCAGCTTCGAGTGTTTACTAAAACCAACTGAACCAATGTATTATGATGTGCATTTGTGTGAATAGCATAGTAAAGTGCATTTGTGCAAATAGCATAATAAAAAGCATGTGTTTGGGGGTCTTTGTAACATATCATCACCATGGAAAAAGAAATATCCACAAACCTAGAAAGATTAATAAATATTACATAACTGTAATAAATGATACACAGAAAAAATTAATAGAAAATTTGACCATCAACATTTTATTCAAGTCTAATAAAAACAGTGAAATTTATGTTATCAAAATATATCATGTGCTATGTTACACTGACTTTTCCACATCGGAACCCTACTAGCTTTCACTTGGTCAGTTTCTTCTAATGGCCCTTGGTTCTTTGTTCAAAAGAGAGCCAACAGGTTGGTTTTTTCATGTTTTACTTCTCTAAGTAGTGTTTCCTACAACCACTTATCTTCTTTCTAATTAGTGTTGGAAGCAAAAAGAACAGTATCTGTTCATGAGGTGCATATAAAAATCAAATCCAGGGTGGGTACAACTTGTCAAATGCGTTAGAGGTGAACAGGTTAATATGTGGGCTTCAGGTAGTAAGGAGCTGGCGGCCTCTGGATTCCACTGACAGTCTTATCTCACATCTCCTGCTCACCCCAGTGAAGTTCTTCAACTGTAAGTCTTGCTGACAACATTAAAATATGATCTACATGGGTATTTAAAACAAGGAGACTGGGAAGATGGCTATCCAAATTCTTCGATCTCAGTTTGCCTGTTGTACATGTCATGGTCTGGTAAATGTGAGCAAGGCACCAGCCTGTTATGGTCCTGAAGGAGAGAGCTGGCATGGCTATTTTTCCCTCTGTACCAGATTTAAGGTCAGGAGTCAGTAGCAGACAGGCCTGCGGTGGTCTGAATGTTTATTTCACCCAAAATTCCTGTCTTGAAATCTCCACTTCAAGGTTATGGCATTTGGAGGTGAGTTTTTAGGAGGTGATTAGGTCAGGGCAGAGCCCTCATAAACAGAATTAGCACTGTTATGAAAGAGGCTTTAGTGAGACCCTCCACCTCCTTCATCACATGAACTGAAAATGAGAAGACAGCTGTCTACAAAGAAGTGAGTCCCTACCAGACATACAGACAATCTGTATGTGACTCAGTTTTGGGCTTTCCAGACTTCAGAATCATGAGAAATGAATTTCTTTTATTCACTAGGTCCTTGCCAATGAAATGCTGTTACAGCAGTCTGAGGTGACCAGGACGAGTCCCAGTAGACAATCAGACTGAATGTGATTGAGGGCCTTCTAGGGCAATGCTGATGAACTTTCCCACAACACCCATGAGGAGGTGTTGGAGACCGGCTGTGTAAGGGTTAAGATGGTGACCTAAGCCTCAGTCCTAAGGCCTGTGTTGTCTTCTTTGGGAATGGAAAATTATGTAGAAAGCTATGTTTTCTGGTTGCGTGGGGGGAAATCTCATAAGCACGGTGCTCTGAGGACAATATCCACTGAGGACAAAAAAAAAAGAATGCTACCTCCCTGTTAACCTGATCCAGTTAAGGAGAAGGGCTTGTCCTTTCACCCTTACCTCTTTTGAAGTTTCACCTGTTCCTTATTTTTCAAAATCTGCTTCAACTGTGTCAAGAATGACGCAGGACCCCATCCTCTGAGCTTCTTGCTGACTGATAAAAATGAGTTGATTGTGGAGGTTGGTGAGCTGGTTCATTAGAAGCAAGTCTCCTCCAGGTCCCCCTTGCATCTTAAATTTTGTCTTTGTCTTTCTTTGCTCCTCGTCAACCCTTCGGCAGGTATCCGAGGGTCTGATCGGACCCTGGCAAGGGAAGCTCCCCTGCCTGAGTTGGTTTATCTTGGAGAACAGAGTAATTTAGGTGCCCCCTCTTCTTCAATAAGTTTGAAGAAGGTAGGCAGGCTCAATAATCCTCAAAACTGGAAGAGCTCCATGTTTAGACAGGCTTTGCAGCTTGAACACTCTAGGGGGGCTGAGAATCTTCCTCCTGTGCACTACTGACTGGTACTGCGGTGCTCAGAGTGGTATTCTGTGACTGTCAACTGGCCCACACAGAAGGCAGAGCGGCAAGAAGAGGAAAACTCAACACGCAGAACTATGGTCCCAAGTAAGCATGCTCTGTGAGAGACAGATAGGAAGTTAGGTAAGGTTGGAAGAAACACTAGGTCAGATTCAAACGCAGACCAGATGCATGCCTACACAGATGCTCAAAACTTTCCTGAGTACAAAATGATGTTTGTGAAAGTAAAATTTAAGTAGCAGGACAGAAGAAGAACATAGTCTTCATGGGAATACAAATAAGAAGCAAGGTAGAGGAAATAGCTCAAAACTGCAGCGACTTTTTAGAGATAGAAAGGAGATGTGGGAGGCCGGGGATATAGCTCAGTGGCAAAAGCGCCTGCCTGGAAAGCACAAGGTCCTGAGTCTGATTCCCATTACAAAAAATAAAAAAGAAAGGAGATGTGGGAACAGCAAGGAAGGGAGGGGAAAGGAAAGAAAGTGAGCGTGCTATGTGTCTATACCACTTCCTCAGGGTGAATATGATCGTTATGTATCACAAATAGATGCTAATAAAGAGAAACTAAAAAGTTTAACAGAAAAAATGGTCAAAATATAAGGAAAATCATGAAGGAAAATAGGGTTGCCATGGATTACAGTTCAGGAAACTTAACATAAATGATAGACATTTTGGAAGAGAAAATGAAACAGGTGGAGAGGCATAATTAAACATATGTCCCTAACTTAAAAAAAAGTTTGAGATGGTAGATTAAGAGTTCACTGAATTCCAAAAAGGAAGTGTTAAAGAAGAAAAGAAAAAGATAAATGTGATCTGATAAAGTTCCCGGAAGATCGAACAAAGATCTTGAGAGAATCTTCAATCTTTCCAGATGAAAATAAGAGTCGCTCACAAAGAAAAAACTAGGACTGGCATCAAGTTACCTGCCTACCACACGGAATGTGCTGACGGAACCTGCATAGGAAAGGGATTCAAGGCAAGATTGTCCACCCAGCCCATTCATCATTGGTTGGCTGTACTGAAGGATTCAGATTCCATCTGAGGAAAAGACTTAAGGAAAGCTCCAAGCAGCCACAGAATCAAAAGCAGACCTCTCCATGTTCAAGATAAGATGAAAGAGGAGAGGGAAAAAGCAGTAAGCGATGGACTGTGAAACACATGCATTAAAATATAAATCAAAAATGATTTGACAGTTAAATGCGAAGTATCCTTTGATGAGACAGGATGCAAGGGAAAATCTACTGAGAATCTGTAGCATAAATTTTTAAATCATCTCAAGAAAATCTAGAGTTAGGTAAGGTGCAGGAGGGTTTGGAGAGAAAGCAAGAAAATAAAAGTATCTTAAATCTTAAGTATTGATGAAAGTATGGGGAAGCAGACAATTCTAAGGGACTTGTATAAAATATTAAAGAAAACTATGTTTGATTGTGAGTTTAGAAAAGGACAATAAAGCCCCAAAACTAACATAGGAGGAAATGAGAAGAAAGAGGAGAAGAGGCAGCAGGAAAAAGAAAAAGTAAATCAATAGTAAATACAAAGCACAATGGAAGGGGAGAGTCAAATGATCCATCATAACTATGTGAATATGCTGAATTCTCCTCTTAAAACACAAAAATTGTCACATGGGAAATTAAGTAATTGGTATAAATATAAAAGCAAAACCAAAAATACCTCATTCTGCTGAAGGTAAGCTGTGTCCCTAGAAACTCAAAAGAAATCAATCAGATCAACCAGAAAACTCAGTCAGGACTATTAAGAGAATTTGGCAACATGGCTTGATTTTAAATTAATATAAAGAAGGACATTTAAAAAAAAAGACCTAGCTGCCTGGCATGGTGGCACACACATGCTCGTGGTCGGAGTGTGCTGGAGACTGAGGCAGGAGCATTGCAACTTTAAGTTCAGCCTGGACAACTTAGTGACTTAGCAAATTCCTGTCTCAAATATTTAAAAAAAAAAAAAAATTTAAAAAGGCCTGCAGCGGCGGAGCGGGAAGGGCAGGTCAACTTGAAGGCCTTGGTTTCAATTCCCAGTACCACAAAATAGTACATAGTTTTCCCTATACTGGCAATATTTAGCTGAAAATGGAAATAAAAACATGTTCGTAGTAGCAGTACAATTATAAAATATATAGAAAAGTTTATTAAGGTATGAAATGGGTCATAAATGCTTATGAAGAACACAAAATCTGAAAAAATTAAAAATATATATTATGTTTAGAATTAAAAATTGTATTATTATCAAACATAAAATTCTTCAAAACTTTTGTGTAAACTCAAGACAACTGCAAGTAAAATGCCAAAGTTGTGTTTATGTGTATTGAAGGAGAGCTGGGAATTATATACATGATCTTAAGGATTAAAATCTTAAGAGAATAGTCAGGAGATTATTACTGAAAAATAACCTCACTTTAGTTATTAAAATTATTCTAAAGTTATAATCAACATAATATGGTACTAACCTAGAAGAACACAGGTGAACTTCAGCTTTTTAAAAATTTACTTAATTAATATAATTTTAGCATTAAAATTACAATGTATATTATGAATATTTTATACATATATATATATCCTTACTAAAAAATAAATGAAAAAGATAAGAGCCATAGGGACCCATGCAGAAAAATAAACAAAAATATCTTGTCATTTTATTAAATCATCACAGTATCATTCTTCAAATAATTATTGAAAATATAGCTTTAAAATACTGTACACCAAACTACATGTAAACTACATTTTTGATAAGTTTCATACTTTTCACATTACATTTTATGGCAGGCAATTAAAGAACTTAATATTCTCTGTCATAATCATTACCAATTATTCTTATGACTTTCTATGTATTTGCTACCTCCATAATACCTGAGTCTCTGGATGTCGTTTGGAATAGAAGTGATTTCGTTGTAGGAAATATCAAGGTCCTCAAGATGGGACAGGGAAAATAACCTTAAAGATAAAGAGAAAATTAACTATAAAACAGATTATATTTTTTTAATCAGTAGAATAAAGAAAGAATTAGAGACTTAGGGAAACAGGGAATAGTACAAAAGTGTGCTTTTTCTCAGGATATTCATATTAAATACATTCATATTAAATAAACAATAGTTTTTCTAAACATGAATAATGAACCAGTTGAGAAAAAAGTCAAGAAAACAGTTCCATTCACAATAGCTTTTAAAAAAGGACAAAAATACCTAGAAATCAACCTAATAAAGAGATGAGAGATCTCTACAAAAATAAGCACAGAGACCAATGGAGCAGAATATAGGACACAGAAACAAACCCACAGAACTACAGCCATCTGATTCTTGACAAAGGAGTAGAAACAAACCTTGGAAGAAAGATAGCTTCCTTAACAAAGGATGCTGGGAAAACTGGATATCCATATCCAGAAGATTGAAACCAGGTTCCTATTTCTCACACTGCACAAAATTCAACTCAAAGCGGATCAAAGACCTTGTATGTATAAGATCTGAAACTCTGAAACCGCTAGTGCTCGTTCCCAACTTATCATGTCTGGAGAAAAAACATTGGTACCATTTGTTCTATTTTTCAAGTCAAAATCATGATGTTTATAGTCTAGCCTCAGGTGGATCCTAGAATCATCTTGTTTTTCCTCATCACTTCAGTGCTGGTAAACTAGCCTGGCTCCAGCCTTTCACTATGGATTATGTATTTTCCTTACTTTGAAGTGGAATGGGTCTGTGGGCTACATGGAGGAGCTAGGACACTGCATCAGGCCTAGAGTTGAAATTTACCTCATATAATATATACTCTTAGGGAGCACATGTATCCAGATAGCCTGTTTGGCCTGGAGCTCCATACCCTACCAAAGCTATCATATTTTAATAAGAATGGGCAGAGGTTTTCACCCTTATTTCAGTTTTATTTGTTAGCGTATTCTTGGGCAATAGCTGCTTACACTTCTACAGAATATTGCTGATAGCTTGGAAGAACAAGCTGGTGTTAACAATACAAGTATTACAGTGACGAACACCATAGCAATTTAAGTAGCATACAGTAGTAGCATACTAAATGGTCATAGCAACTTAAAGTGATGTTTCGCCTTATCACTGCAAGATTGCTACTATTATTGTATGAATTTAAAAGAGTGGAAGCTATAAGAAAGTAACTTATCTGTTATTATGAAATTAAATATAGCTATCTTTTTCTTCAGCTATATGGAGACAGAGAAATTTACTCTCTCCATTTACTCAATAACAATATGGGAAAATAAATATTAGCCATTTCAGAACGGGCCCTGGATGTAGCCTCTCAAGTAGGTTGCTTGAGTCTTTGTTCTAAACATCTTTTCTTTCCCAAAGAAACTTCCTGCCAATTACAGCACACTGAATCAGACAAGTAAGGCAAAATTTGATTGCATTAGTAAAAGTAGAAATTTTCTAAGTCATTTTTCTCCTACTATCCACTGTGGAAAAGACAAGGACATCCTTTTCGACAGTTGTTTATAACCTTAGGGCTTGTGCCTAAAAAATTATTGTAGCTACTCCTCTTTATTCACTTATGGGGCAAAGATATCTCTCAATTGTGTATATTTCCTTTCTTTCCCCTCTTTTCTCTTTCTCTCTTTTTCTTGTCTTTTCTATTCAAAAGCTTGGAGAAAAGAAAAAATTCTTTCAGATTTCTGAAACAATTCATTATATTTATTTTGAAAGAGGTTTTAAACGGTAATTCAAATAACTCTTCATGGTTATAAAACTATACATATTACATGGGAATTTGATTACACATTGTTAATCTGTAATGGGATGACAACCCCACTTCTTGCTTCAAAATATGAGCTTCCCTCCTACCACATTGCCTCATATCGAATGCCTCAAGCAGGTCAAAGCAAAATATTAGGAACAAGCAATGGTATGGTGGTGCATGCCTGCAATACCAGCATTTGGGAGGCTGAGGCAGGAGGGTTGCCATGAGTTCAAGGCCAGCCTGAACTACATAGCAAGATCTTGTCTCAAGAAAAAAAAAAAAAAAAGGAATAAAAATTTAGGCCTTGGTGAATTTGTGCTACAACCAGGTAAATTTTCCTTATTAACTCTCAATTTGGCCTACCCAGAAGTGATTAGCTATTACACAATTTCAAATATACTGGATGCTTTATTTTGTTTCAGAAATTTAGGTCAAGGGAAAAATCTGTAGAAATAACTGAAAGAATTTTTTAAAAATAATGCAAGATTTTCTTATTTGTTTTTTGTAGTGTTCTTGAAAACCAGCCCAATTTTTCTAATTTTCAGATAGAAACAGAAGTTAAGAGTGGGCCAGAAGCTTGCCAAAACTTACAGCACCTAAGGTACAGAGCTTTGTATCTGAAAGTACCTTGCATTTCTCACTATGTCACCTTTGAGTTCTGTGGAACTAGAAAGATCCCATTGGGAATAGAAAAAATAATAATGAAAGGACTCTATCATGGTGCTAGAAAAACTTTGAGAAGTCAACATATTTGAGAATAATATATGTACTTCTTAACATATGGAAATCATAAAGAATTTAGAAAAATAATGAGAACCATAGGAAAAGACAATTTTTAAAAATATAAACTTAGTCACTACAATAAGCAATCATTTTGTGATAAATCTAGAAAAAGTATATATCTTAATTTAAATCTTACACTATGGTTTCAAACAAGTTGGGTAACAATTATTTTATTTAATAAAATAGCGCTAAATGTCACTTGAACTGCTAGATTTATACCGCTAACCCCCACACTTTGTTCAAATGTCCCTTTTAAAATAAGTTCCTTCCCAATACATTATACCTGGTGAAGTCGTTCGTGTTTGAGTTCACGACCTCAGTCGTGATTTTACCTTAAAATGTAACGATTGTTCGAGGAAACCTTCGCAATTTTTCGGAAACCACAAGTATCCTCCATAATTTTTGGGGGAGGGCGGGAGGTTTGCCAAGTAGCCGATCCAAGAGCATTATTCAGTTCTCCTTGCTGCTGATTGGCTGCCGCCCTGTAGCCCATCTCTGCCAGATGCACCAGCATTCCTGAATCATAACAGGTTGCTGTACCACACGTAACTATCTCCAGTGTTCTCGGTATTTTCTGACTATATCTGAAATTTGCAGTTTTTCACAATTTGCAGGTGCTCTAGGAACATAACCCCTGTTTCCATTTTCATTCATTCCCTTATTCTAGATTTTCCCCTTTTATGTTTCTTATTACCACCTAAGATAGTATAGAATTGCCTTTCAATGTGCGTTACACATACTTTTAAGTTGACTATCTCCCTCTATGAGAATGTGATCCTCACAAGAGTTAAAATATTTGACTGGTTTTGTATTAGTTTTCTGTTGCTGCCATACAAATTTCAACACAAACACAATGCATCAAAGTAACAGGGGTTCCTGTGTGATAGTCATGCCCTAGGGTCATTCCTCCTTTGTCTGAAAAGAGGGAGAAAATAACAGAACAAAACACCAGCAAATCTTTGAAGCTCTAGGTGAGAGCACGTACCCACATCTCCAAGCCCGACCTTCAGTCTGCTTTAACCTACTTGACTCTTAGTAAGGGTTCATAAATACGCACTACATCTCACACCTGTGATTAAGAAAGCCCCTGAGATGACTCTGCACCCTGTCAATCATTCCTGTCAATCTTACTTGGGAGGCCCCCTACCGGGGGTGCAAATCCTTTAAATTTTCAAAAGCCTGGTTGCGCGAGCAGTGCTTTTTACTTTCCTGCCATCCCAGCACCATGTTTTCATTTGTGCTATATTTTTGACAGCATTGACTTGTTCTGAGGACATCTTCCTGTGATTCTCGATACACGCAGCTGCTTTTCACTTGTCATTGGGTATATGCTTTGCACTTCTTTGCCTCTTGTGTACAAGAGCCTCGAGTCAATCTGCTGGATCCACTGTGCGGTAACAGAACCAGCAACAATTCTTCATGGTGCTCTTTCTGACAAATGCTGTTGCCTCCCTCTTCCTTTTTCTCAGAGCTCGTGTGATTAGCCTGGGCCCACTTAGACAATCCAGGATAAATAACCTCCCTTCTTTAAAACCAGCTGATCAGAAACCTTTGATTTATCTCCAGCTTTAATTCCCTTTGTCACACAATGTAACACACTCATGTGTTCTGGAGATTAGGATGCAGATGCCATTTGGGAGCCAGTATTCTCCCTATCATAGTCTATCCCTAAAGTTTCACGTCTATACCATGCACAAAATGCTTTCGACCATTCCAGACTCCATAAAGATCTCACCTCAATATATCATCAAAGTGCAATATCTAAATCTCAGAGTCCTAAACTTCACTGTGTAAAGCAAATGTAGATGAGGCTCCAGACGTCATCCACCCAGACACAGTGTTTCTCCAGGTATGGTCTGTGAAACTTAGAAACAAGGTACTGTTTCCCAAAATACAATGGAGGGACAGACCTTTAATAACAGTTATAGACACTGGGATTTAAAAAGGAGAAAATAAGAGATAGAAAGGAGTTACCCATCCTAAGCCATTTTTGAAACCCAGCTGGTTAAATTTATGTGGTTTCAAGGCCTGACAATAACCATCTGCAGCTCACACCTCTGCCCTCTGGCTTTAATTTCCCTCTCTCCTGGCTCCTGGTTCTGCCCTCTGGAATCACTCTTCCACTTCATGGTTCCCGGCTCCACCTTTTGGGTTATCCTTCTTTTTTCCAGTTGGTAGACATTTTAAGCTGAGTAGTTTTGTCAGGCTGTTTCCTATATCTAGACATTTGGTGATCTGACAGCCTTTTTTCATTGCATACTTTGTGTCCTTTTTGAGACACTTGGCAGTGTTTCTCTGAGTACACAATTTTTCAAGGACCTCATGAGTCTCCCGTGTATGCCATGTGGATTCACTCCAGGAGACATCAGATTTATCCTCAGACCTTTACTAGACAATCCCATCTCTATTTCCTGCTCTTGTTGAAATGGCTGAGGTGATAGGATATGAAGTCATTATTTTAAAAGGATGTATTATTGACATAAACAGCAATAATAGTTTGAGTCTTCAAACTATCTTATTGGGTTAAAGATGCCACACATAAAAATTACATGTTATATGAACTAACTTATGTGATTTTAAAAAATAGGCAAAACCAAGTCTATGATATTAGAAGTCAAAGGATTGACTGGGAAGGTGTGTCAAAGAAGTTTCTGGGGTAATGGAAATGCTCTATATCTTGTTTTGGACAGTAGTTACATGGGTGTATATATATGTTAAACTTTTTGAGTTAAACAGGTAAGAATGGACATTTTATTGTATAAAACTATACCTCAAAAATTTTTAGAAAGAAGGTAGAAGAGAGGGTGAACTAGAGTATTAAAAACTATATATTATGTTGTTGTGGTAATCTCTCATAAAATTTATGATTTTAAGCATTAGTAAGTGTGCCATTTAGCAGCATTAATTATGATCAAATATTATACCATCCTCAGCACTATCCATGTGCAAAACTTTTCATCTCAAACAAAAGCTGTAACTATAACCATTCCCTCCTCTTTACCCTACACCACCCCCTGGTAACTTCTTTCCACTCTGTCTCTATGAGTCTGCCTATCTGAGTAGCTCATGCACGTGGAATTATACAATATCTTTTCTTTTATGTCTGACTCATTCCACTTAACACGTTTTCAAAGATCACCCTGGTAGCATTTTATTCCTTCACAGCAGTAATATCCTATGTATGTATATACCACATTTTCTTTATCTGATGATGGACATTTGGCTTATTATCATCTTTTGGCTACGTGAATGAAAGCAGTTAGTTTTCCCTGTTGCTCCTGGTGATGTACATCTATGCCCCCTCCCATGAAGTATATTTGAATTGTTAACTTTTCAATTATTGTGCATAAAGCTGCTAGGGCCTCTCTTGTAGAAGTCTTTTTATAGAAACTAAAATCTACCTGCTCAAGTCTATACATGAATAATTGGGAACTACTAAGAAAAAGGACAAGAATGTAGATTAGCGTCGCTACAAAGTCATAGCTTCCAAACTCTGCTGAGCCTGCAGCCTCATCTCTCAAATGTTCACATTGCTGATCTTTGCTTTATTTTTCCTTCCTCTCAAAATCAACACTAAATGATGACAACTTCACTCAAAGCTCCTTTTCTGTCTTCACTCTTTTTATTCCCAAAGATGAACCTAATTTAAACCTTAAAAGTAACCTCCGCAAGTGATACATAATAGGAGTGAAGTAAATCTCTACTAACTGACTGAATTTCTTGTTTTCTCCACCATGGAACTATGTATTTCTCATATTTATTCTTAGGGCCTGCCTCCGCTTTTAGGAGGTCAAGCTGAATGCTATGTTTAGGACCAGGCTGTCCACCTGTGGTTGTAACTCCCTTCCCTCCCACTGCCTGGGAAGTTCTGTACCAGCACCCATCCTTCCATGGCTTCAGTCACTGGTTCTTTCCCATCATTGTGAATATGCCTGAGATTAATTTTAAATCAACAGTGAAAACGTTTCCAAGATCCTACATTCCATGTGGTTTTTATCTAATCTGTCTCCTCCAACTGCAGCAGAGTAGTCTATATCCATCATTACCAAGATTTTACCTCAGCCCTCTGTAAACTGGCTTTTGTTCCTCCCAACCCATGGAAACTGTTCTCTGTTTTTATTTGACACTATTAGTCATCCTTTTCTGAAATAATCCACTTGCTTGGCTTTCACGATATAGCTAGTTCTCTTTGCGCAGTGTGAGCCCCCATGTCTATAATTTCCTTTCCACTTGTCTACCTGAAACACTAATGCACCTCCTGAAGTATCACTTGAAAGGATGGCTCTTCCCAGGCTCACTGGTTTCAATTAGTATACCAGATGCGATCAAAATATATGGCAAATGATTAAGTTGAAAAATTCACTACCATAAAAGACACATTGCCACTAATCCCCCTCAAAATGCCTCCTTCACCTCAAAATACTCATCCCATCATGCTCTCGCCACTTCCTGAGACAGTTCTAGAAGTCCTCCTTTGTGAGTGTATCTACAGGTGTAATAGAAGAAATACACTGAGTTCAGGCTTGTGGAAACATTACTGCATGTCCTCATCCACTTGCTCCCTGGATCTGGCACTGTGTGACTTCTGGCTGCTCCTCGAAGTCAAACTGACCACGAAAGGTTAATGTTTTGCACTGACTCATGACATCAAGGCAGCCATGACAGGGCAACAAAAGACATGAAAGAGAATTTCAGAACTGCCTCACAAAGTGGCAAGAAAAAGGGATAAGTATGTTCAAAGTGAGGGGAAGTGTCCGGAGAGGGAGTAATGGCAATATGTCTTTTACAATAATTAATTTTTACAAATTTAAACCTTCACTATATTTTTTGATCACACCTCGTATACTGATCGTTTGAAACCATTTTCTCCAGCACAAAACTCCCTTGTGAGCCTAATACGTCTAAGTCCAACTATGTGATGGAAAACATAACCCCAAATCACTATATAAAGCTAAACCTAAACTTTATTTTCCATTCTTCAAATCTCTTCAGCTTTAATCTTGTCACTTTCCTGCTAAAAATCAATTAAGGATTTCTTATGACCTTTAAAATAAAATGTAATAAAATAAAATAAAATAAAATGACCTCAAAAATTTCATGGATGTAGCCTCTCACACTCCTGGGCCTCACTTGGGGCTATGCTGCCACAAGCAGGGCCAGACCTGCCTCTGAGCTGCCTTTGGAGAGTTCAGGTTCTTCCCTGCCTTGCCCTCCTGAGTCTCACTGCTGGAATGTTCTTGCCCTGTTCTTGGACTGTGCTCGTAGGTATTGCTCAAATGCCATTTCCTCACAGCTCAAATTTAATTAATATTCCTCCTGACATCTTATTGTCCTTTAAATTCATAATCCTTAGAATGTTTTACATGTATTTACTTACTTATTATAGTGTTGGTTATAATTTGCATATTTCCCCCTGGATTTTAAGTTCCACAAGGGAAAAAAATCATGCACCTTGCATTTACCAATCTAAACCCAACTCTTAGGACAGAGCCCATTATTGGTGAGTACTTAATAAGCACGTTTTATATGGCTGGATTATTCCACTCCAGCTGGACCTCTGAGTTGCCTTGTCTCTTTCTTTGCTGTGCGTCTCCCTGATACCAGATCTTGCTAATTTAATTCAGTCTCTCAACAATCTGTTATTTCTCTGTGTTTACTATCACTTCCGTGGTTCAAGAGCTTTTTCATCTCTAGAACCACCCCCCCAGTTGTTCAATCTGAATTCTTTTCAAAAATTTTTTTAATTAAGTTTACTGGTACATTTTTAGATATACATAACAATCACATTCATCATAGAGAATTTGTTCTTGTACATGATATATCTTGCTTCATCCTTTTTTTCCATTCTTCTCTTCTCCTTTCAACCTCTCTTCCCTTCCTTATTTTCAAAAGCTTTGTTTCCATTTTTCCATTTTTTCTCATTTGTTTTCCTTTTTCTTCCTTCCTTTCCTCTTCCCCTCTCCCTAGTTCCTCTTCCCATTTGAATATTTTCTTCCTATTTCACAATATCTGTTATACTTTTTGGTCTTTATTTACACTTTCAGTTTCTCACACCAAAGAAATAATGTGATATTTACACACGTGTAAATATCCAATTTATCTCACCTAAGAATATGGTCTCAAGGTGCATCTACTCACCAAGCAATGTCACAAGTTTATCCTTCTTTATGGCTGAGTAGTACTTCACTGTATAAAAGACAACACTGAAATTCCATCTCACTCCAGAAGGAATGACTATTGTCAAGAAGCCAACCAATAACAAATACTGGAGGGGCTGTGGGGAAAAAGGAACCCTTCTCTACTATTAATGGGAGTGCACTGGTGCAACCACTGTGGAAATCAGTGTGGAGATTTCTCAAGAAAACTAAAACTAGAGGTTCCATTTGACCCAGCTATTGCCCCTGTTGGTATCTTACCAAAAGAACTACAAGCATCATACCACAGTGAATACACACACTCATGTTTATAGCACCACAGTTTGTAACAGCTAAATCTTGGAAACAGCCGAAATGCCTATCATTAGATGACTAGATAAAGAAGATATGTTTCTGTGTTTTATATAATGGAGTACCGTTCACTTAGAATTCTGGTTTGTCCCTTGTATCCATCCTCCATACTGCCTCACTGTGACCTCAAATAGAGATCTTTCACTTCCTTCCTGAAAGCCCTATAATGGCTTCTCATTGCATACAGTATAAAGAATAAATTCTTTATCTTAGGTTATAAGACACCTGGATAATCTAGTCCCTGACTACACTACCAGGCTCATTTCTCACCACTCAGCTTTACTTACTAAGCCCCAATAGTACCAATCGCTTATATTTCCCACCTCATATTTTATATGCTTCCTCACTTCTCTCTTTCTTGAAGAAATAAATATCCATCTCATTGTTGGACCAACTATCCCCTTGTTCTTTCCCCTCTAAGCTAGCTAACTCACAGCTGTACTTGTATCAACTATTATCTCTTCCAGGGAGTCATCTCTGATCCTTCAGGATGGGCTACATGTCACTTTTTGGAATTTTCAAATCTTACAGTGCACATCTCTATTATTTTACTAATTATATTCTATTGTCTGCTTTCCTCATAGGCAGTGAGCTCCTAGAAGCACACACTAGATATTTTATGAACATCTGCTGAATTATCTATAAGAATAACAACATAGGATTCCAACTGCATTAGTGTAATTACTTTTGACAGTAATAACATCCAAACCACAAAATTTACGTGGAGCCAGAACTATGTCAAGTATATTACATAACTGTTTGGTCCACTGCATTTCACTCTGTGCTGTGTAGTTTATGCTCCCTACATCCTGCCACCTCATATCAGGTTCCCTACTCAGCAAGTTGAGTCTCACAGTTTTTAAATAAAATGAATCAGCACCTCACTGCTCACTGTATGTACTCTATAGTCTTGCTAGGTGGGTTTTCACTGGACAAGCTCTGCAAATAAATTTTTCACTTATGTCAGAGGTTTCCTAAGCCTTCTCTGAAGTCAGTCAAGTTTTCTCAATATGTTTTTCATACTTAGCTTCAATACGCTGTCAATCTCTTTGATATGCATGCATATTCAATGGTATTTAATAAAAACTAAAGTGAGTGTTCCAGGAGCGGCTAGACACCTGGGCTCGAGTCTGTGCTCACCCACACCGCCACGGTTCCCAGCTGAAAAGTGCGGAGAGAGCCAGGTATTTCCCAGCTACTCCCTGAGGGCAGCGCGTGCATC
>NW_004955518.1:3907957-3916056 GCF_000276665.1 Chinchilla lanigera | reverse complement strand
TGATATGTTGTAAAATGTTGTATGTCTGTTAATGTTTCCCTCCTTTTATCTTTAAAATAAAAATTAAAAAAAATACTTAATAAATTTATATGACACAGCAAAAAAATAAATAAATAAAAATAAAAACTAAAGTGATTTCTTTTATAAGCATCAATATTATTGACAAATACCTTATATTTTTCATGTAACCAATAACTTGATAAGCCTATGAAAAATGAACAAAATGCTGACTTCTTAATTATGATCAAATTTTAGGTGCTTTAGGGATTTTTATATTTTAAGTGACAGTTATGATTAAAGTATATAATTATGATTATAGATTAGCCAGTATGAATTCTTGTTTGGATTCTGTGTATGCATCTACATATGAAGCCAGATAGAGTATATATAATTTTACATATATATGTATACACATGTGGTTGTATGGATGTATGTATAATGCATGTGTGGATATGTGTGTATATACAGATATGGATATATGTATACACATGCAGACATACAAATAGTCTGCCAAAATATGTGTGCACACTTCAGGAAAAGAAAAACCTGTACAAATATTTTAACACTAAATTTACTGAGACATCATGAGGGTAATATAAGTTATCTTTGGCCTCCACAATTATAAGAGTTATAAGAATTCAAAGAATTATAATTATAAGAATTATAAAAATTCAAAGAGAATTATAATTATAAGAATTATAAGAATTCAATTATAAGAATTCACAACTATAAGAATTATAAGAGTTCAAAGAGGTGGCCACTAGCTTCCAAATATTCATCATTTTTCTTTTTCTGAAGTGTGCATACATTTTTCGGTGAACTCTGTGTATATGACCTTAATATACATTTAATCTGTTGAACTCTAAATTGAAAGAAGTGTCTTTTTTAAGCTTTTGGTTTAAAGTTTTTATCAGAAATTAAACAAATAACAATTCACATATGGGAAGAAGCTCATCTCTATACCCAAAATATCAGCATTCTTAGTAGAGGTCATCACATCTTAGACGTCATGTAGTCCAATCTACTTAGTTTATAGATTGAGGCCAAGAATGCTCAAGTTATTTTCTGCAGATAAAATAGATAATTATTATTAACTTTAAAGTCAAAGGTCTAGATTTCCTAATTCCAAGCTTAGTTCTCTTTCCATACCCAAAAAAGGATGTCAAGGGAGAAGTACAGGTACTCACCTGAACTGCTTTAAATGATCCAGGTTTATTTGATCCACACTCAGATAACAGCTTTCTAAATATGTATACACTAGACCTATGCTAATTGCCACCTATGTAGCTGTTAGGGTTATTTTTAATACCATGACAAGAAGAAAATCAGCTGATTAGAACATATGAATTACTAAATAGCCAACAAGTTTGTAGCTGCTTTCAAAGGAAAGTTGATTATTAAATTATAAACTCCTTATTTTCTGTGTCTATAATCCCAGGCAACCAGTCTTACCCAAATGGAAGATCAGAAATGAAATTAAAGGCAATGCTGAAAATTCTAAGGAACTTAAGTTGTTGAATATCAGAAGGAATTGCTCTGATAGGATTATTTCTCAGTTTCAGTACTTGTAAATTTTTAAGACAAA
The DNA here is from genome assembly GCF_000276665.1 of Chinchilla lanigera. Classification (NCBI taxonomy): domain Eukaryota; kingdom Metazoa; phylum Chordata; class Mammalia; order Rodentia; family Chinchillidae; genus Chinchilla; species Chinchilla lanigera. The sequence continues at coordinate 3,914,471 of NW_004955518.1, read as the reverse complement.
ATATCTGAAGAACAGAAAAGAGAAACAAACATGAATGGAATACTAAAGTAGCAAATTCCTAAATTTCTAAGGTTGTTTTTCTTTTCAAAATTGTTTTGGCTTGTTAGAGACCCTTTCTTTTCATAAATTTTAGTATCATCTTATAAAATTATGCAAACAAAAAGATACTATAATTTTCATATGATTGTAATGAATCTATAGATTAATTTGCCCATAATATCATGTGATCATATGAAGTCTTGAGTTCCATGAACATGACGTGTTTTTCAACCTCTACATGTTTAATTTCTTTCAATAATGTTGACACTTCACACTGCAAGTTTTACACTTCTGTTAAGCTTACTCCTAAATATACTATTCATTTTCATACTACTAAAATTGAAGTGCTTCTTATTATCAAGTTGCTTGTTTCTAGTATACAGAAATAAAATTGATTTTTGTATATTGAGCTTCTATACTGCAGCCTTGCAGAAACCATTCATTAGTTCTAGTAGTATGCTGGTGGTTTAGTATTTCTGTATGCCAGATCATGTTATCTGCAATTAGAGATAGTTTTACCTTTTCTCATTTTTTATTAACATTTAAAAATATAACTTCAACTTTTTAACATAATCACAAAGGATTATTAAATTCACATGTAATTATTTGACCAATCTTGCACATCTATATTTGTTTTCCTGAGAAATCACTTTGAAGATATCAGTATGTAATACAAAACCATTGTTAATTTCCTACCACTTTGTCTGTAATTCAGTATTGCTTGTATTGTTCTCATGCTATTTTGTAAATGGATGTCTGTTTGTTAATATGTTTTCCTTCTTTTATTTTTAAAATAAATCTAAAAAAAAAGAAAAAGAAAAAATAGATGTAATATTTGCATATCTTCATGAGATAATTATGTAATTATTATCATAACTAATTATGGTAATTCAATACATTTATATAATGTGTAGCAACAAATAATATTCTTTTCTTTTTAAGTTAGATGCCTTTTATTTCTTTCTTCTCTCTCTCTTTTTTTAATCATCATCTTAGCTTGCTATTCCAGTTTGCAGTGTTGATTAAAACTGGCCATAATAGATATCCTTATCTTGTTCCTGATTTAGGAGGAAAGCTTTCAGTTTTTCACCATCAAATATGGTATTAATTGTGTATGTTTATGTTTGTGTGTGTGTGTGTTGTGTGAACATCTTTTATCAGATTGAGAAAGTCCCTTTTATTCTTAGATGTGGAGTACTTTTGTCATAAAGGGGTGTTGAGTTGTTCCAGATATGTTTTTTTGTGTGTGTCTATTAAGATAATTGGATAGTTTTTTTAGAAAAATCTCTTCACCTCAGTAAATTATATTGATTTTCCCATGTTAAATCAACTGGAGATAAACCTCACTTTGTTATTGATCTAAATTAGTTTTCTTGTTGCTGAATTTGTTCTGATAGAATTTTTTGAGAACTTTTAGTCTATAGTCATAAAAGATATTTTTCTATAGTTACTTTTGTTATATCTTTGTCTAGTTTTGATATCAACTTATTACTCGTTTAATGGTTTGAAATGGGAAATAGTCTCTCTTCTGTTTCTTTTTGGGGGGAGAGTTTATGAAGGATTAGTTTAATTCTGTTTTAGATGATTGGTAGAATTCACCCATGAAATCATCTAGTCCTGTACTTTTCTTTCATGGCTAAGTGTGAGCTGCTTAATTTCCAAACATTGCTGAGTTTTTAAATTTCTTTCAGTTTTTAATTTCTAATTTCATTCCACTATAGAAAAAAATCCCTGTGATTTTAAATCCTTCTAAATTATAGAGACTTGTTTCAGGGCCTAATATATGATCTGTCTTAGAAAACATTCTATACAAATTTTGAGGATTGCACATTCTGTTGTGCTTTCTGGAGTGTTTCATAGATAGGTGTTGTTAGTTCTAAATGTGTTATAGGGTTGTTCAAGTTAATATTACAGCACCCTGATAGACTGATAAAATGTCCCTCTTTTCTCAGTAACATTTTTGTTTTAAAATCTATTTTGTCTGGTATATTTTGGTCACTCTAGATTATGGATGTTTACATGATATATCTTTTCTCATACTTTTATTTTCAATCCCTTTGTAGCTTTCAACCTTAAGTACATCTTCTATAGATAACACATTGGTAAACTTTGTTTTTGTTTTTAATTTAATTTAACAATCTATTAGGATTAACAAATTAATAAGTTTATCTTAGTTTTTTTCAGAGTTAAAAGAGAAAATTAGTTTTTGTACATTGTACAATTATCAGAATATATTTGAGAGCTTGACTCCAACATAGCCTTTGAGAATTACATCATGGGATTTCCTAAGAAAACTGTTCTTTACTTTTTATGCCTCTATAAGTAGTTCTTTTTGGATGTAATCCAAAGATGTACTTACTTTATAGTAAGTTCAGGGTATTATAAGATGCTTATTTATTGCAATTATTCACAATAATAAATTATAGCCACATATATACAATAATAAAGATGGACTTACTTCTGCGGGAAAGTTACAGAAATCATTGAATGATAAATTAAGATACACCAGTTGGGAAGCCAAAGGTGTTAAGTCTGGACAATTCATGATAAAAAATCCCTGAAAGAAAGTAATATGAGGTAAGATATAAATTTTTAACAATAGATTTTCTCCATAGGGGTGTACTGTTTTGAATTTCTAGCAGCAATATTCCAACTTCAACAGTAAGATACATTATCAATTTTTTCCCGAGCCATAAAGGGAGAAATTATATTGCTATGTAGGTTGTGGGATTTTTGTTTGTTTGTATTTCTGTTTCACTTTGCTTTGGCTTTTTTGGTGCTGGAAAGTCAAATCTAGGGCCTCTAGCATGCCAGCCCAGTGCTCCACCACAGAGCTACACCCTCAATCTCTCTGTGTAGTTTTACAGTGCATTGTTCTTAGAGTAAGGTCAAGCAGCTTTTCATATTTGTAAGGGTAGTCTGTTTCAGTGAACTACCTATTCATATGTTTTGTCCATTTTTTTGTTGGATGCTAGTGTAAATGGAATTACCTTAATTTTCTTTGCAGCTGTACAGAAATACACAGATTTTGTGTGTTGATCTTACTATAACTTTGCTAAATTTGCATATGAGTTATAGTGGCTTTCTTGTCAGTGCTAATCATAATTCTGCAAGGGATAATTCCCAAGTGTTGAAATTCTAAAAGATGGAAATCCCAAAAAGCTAAAATATCTAGAGATCAAAATTCCCAAAATAAGAATCTTGAAAGATGAAAATCTAGAATATTGAAATCCTGAGAGGTGAAATTCTGAAAACTGCAATTCTCATTGACCAGGGAGTGGGGGATGGAAAGCTGAATTCTTGGGAAGGTAATAGGTTGTTTTCTGTTGTAGCCAAGACAGTTGCCAAATTATTCAAAAAAGTGTTCAGTAAACTCAGTGTTCTTCTGAGCCAGATATGTGCCAATAGAGAGGTGCCGCTGGGGTTATAAAATACATTACATGGTGTTAGGGCTTGTGTTTAGATGTCCTCCCAAAGCCTCATGCAGTCATAGGTGAGCTTTTTCAGAGGTGGCTGGATCTAGAGTGTGTGATGCTGGGATTGGTTCATGGTGCACATCAAAAGACACAGACTGGCAGAATGGATCAAGAAGCACGATCCAACAATATGCTGCACACAAGATTCATGGTGCAATGCTAGGATCAAGGGCTAGGATGGTGCAATGCTAGGATTAAGGGTGTGTGCGCTATCTGCCCTAAGTAGTCTGGATAAAATAAAAGGGGCATAAAGACACTGTTAAGGTCCCTTGTTGCTTTGCTACCTTTTGTCCATCATGAACTGTTGCCCCTCTGCCATGTGCCACCCTGCTTTGGAGGCAGCTGATTATCAACTGAAACCTCTACAAACTGTGAGCTAAATAAACCTTTCCTCCCCTAAACTTTGGGTGTGAGGTACTGTGTCTCAGCAACAAGAAAATAATTAAGGCACATGGTGAACTATTCTTGGTTAGGGATTTGAATGTGAACGAAGATAGACTTAGATTTACCCCTGAATCTAACAGAAACACTAGTGCATACTTTACTTTGGCTAATATGTGGCACTTTCAAAATTGTCCCAATTGGGTTTTGTTTTAAAATAAAGCAAATACATAGACTTTGAGGGCTAAAGAGCTCTGGGTTCAAATCTAAGCTCTGTGACTTGCTTATTGTGTGGTCTTTGCAATTTGGTTGCATTGAGCATTAGTGTTTTCATCTGTAAAATGAAGAACACCTACTTTGCAGAATTGTACATTTAGGTACATTTGCTTGGACCATAGTAGGTATTTAGTAAGTGGTGATTAGTATTATTATTTGTCATACTTGGCTTGTATCCAATAAAAAGCTAATCTAGCACTAAAATTGACACAAAGTCCAAAGATTGCTGATTACTGAAATATAAGATACATCTTTCTGAATCACACCTCTCTTATCATGCTAAATAATGAAAAACACACTGTAACTGTTTTGGATCTGAGTATCTTTTTAAATTTGCTGGGATAAAAATAAATTAAAACAGATTTTTAATGTGTTCCTTGAAAATCTCCCTTTCAATAGGAAAGACTCCTGCAATATCATGAAAACTAACCTATGGTAGGAGACTGAAAGTAAAACTACTGTAACTGATAACACAACAGGCCAGTACCACTAAAATGATCAGACATACCTTAAGATTAAGTGCATTTCTTCCATACATTTGGCAGTTTACGACGGCCAGTTCAGTCATGGCTGTGACAGTTTCATATCCTGTTGCTGCTACAGTCCTAAAACCTTCACCATGTAAAACATCGGCATCAGAATAATCTATTTTTCTTCTTCTAGTGACACCTAAATAATCAAAACAACATGAAATTTAAATGCATTATTGCAACTGGGTACAGAGGAATGTGCCTATAATTCCAGCACTGAGGGAGGTTGAGGCAAGAGGATGAAAAGCTGGAACCCAGCCTGGGCAACTTAGCAAGATCCTATCGCAAAATTTTAAAAAACAGGGCTGGTGATATAGCTCAGTGAAAGGCTCTGGGTTCAATCTCTAGTACAAGGGTAGGGGAGAAATGAGGTACTATAAGACACATCCTCTGAAAGTAATTATTCATACACCCAGTCTTGGTTAGTTCTGCTTGCCAAACTGGATCTTGTTCTGCTTTTTTTTTTTTTTTTTTTAAGTAGGTAGCACAATTATCTTTCAAAAAGAACCATGTGCTCATAGATTTCTACTTGGATAATTTCAATTCCCACCTAGAAGATTCTCCCTTAATGAATGATTCCCCCTTGATGCATGATTCAAATGCCCCATTAATTTAATTCTTCCCTCTATAGATTCCATGAGAAAATGAAAGGAAAGAAAAAAAGCAACCCAGGAACTAACCCAGCAGCAACCATTTATATTTAAATTTATTTTCTTGTGATTACCTTCTATCAAAATGACCTATGCAAACATACACCAAAGGGTAGTCAGAAAATATTTGTAGAAATGTTATGAAATATACTTTACATTTGCAACCATTCTTGTGTATTACTTGAAGAAATATTTCAAAACCTCAATAATTCTTACAACATTGCTTCAGTGAGAGGAAATAAAGCATCCTAGAACAACAACCATAAAAATGTTCAGATTTTAATTTCTAAAATAGTTCCTCAGTGATTTCAGATGAATACATTTAAAGAGTAACCATAGAATGGGATACAGAAATACCTTGTCTTGGGAAAAGAAATGGAACAAAAAGACTTACGAATTAAGACCCAAGTTTGTGTTGGGCTCCCTGCTTATCCTTCCTTAGGATCTAAACTCACACAGTTGTTCTTTGAGTGGAAAATAGAGTGGTTTGAAATTCTCTGATAGATCTTTGAAGAATTGGAGGACCCTTATACTCACCCTGAACTTTCCAAGAGGGAACCATCAAAATAGAAGAAAGGCAATAAAGCAGAAATGGCAACATGACTTGTTTATTTAGGTTCCTGATGTAGAGGAAACCTAACAGTTACTTTCTGTCACAGACAGTGATACAGAACACCTGAAGTGAATGGTGAGCTCAGAATGTCCTACAAGTTGGATATTCTCTATATAGACTTCACTAAATATAGCTGTTAAAATATTTACTTTTTTCTAGTATAAAATTTTACTTAACCCCTAGCCAACCTTATCAAAAAAAGAAAGGAAAGAACTCAAATTCATGCAATAAGGAATGAAAAGGATGAAATTACTATAGATTCTATAGAAATTCAGAAGATCATTAATGCTTACTTTGAAAATCTTTACCCCATAGGATAGAAAACTCAGGAGAAATGGACAGATTCCTAGATACATATGAATTACCAAGCTTGAGTCAAGAAGATATAAAAATCCTGAACAACCCAATATCAATTAATGGGATTGAAAACATGATTAAAAACTTACCAGTGGGGGCTAGGGATGTAGCTCAGCGGCACAGCGCCTTCCTGGCAAGTGCAAGGTTGTGAGTTCGATTCCCAGTACAGAAAAAAAACAGCAACAGCAAAAA
>NW_004955518.1:3899837-3905622 GCF_000276665.1 Chinchilla lanigera | reverse complement strand
TAGGTAAATGGTCACAACTAGAGACCATACTCATAAGTGAAATAAATCAGACCTTCATGTGTAAGCACTGTATTGTCTCACTAGTGTAAGAACCTGAAAGAGTGAATAAAAACTAGGAGGTAGGCCGGGTGTGGTGGCACATGCCTGTAATCCCAGCAATCGGGAGGTTGAGACAGGAGGACTGTTGAAAGTTTGAGACCAACCTGGGCTACAAAGTGAGCACTAGGCCAGCCTGAACTGCATAGAAAGACCCTGTCTCAAAAAAAAGACAAACAAACAAACAAACAAACAAACAAACTAGGAGGTATGATAGACATTGTGAAATGAAAGGAAAATGCTCAAAAGTAAAGGGCTACTGGGATGTGGAAAAGAGAAGGGAAAGAAGAGGAAATTATGTATGTATGTATCTACAGGCTAGCTAACATAGTTGTACTACTGAATTCTATTGATTTACTGAAAGGAACAGTTAATGATGACTTGTTTGATCAATCTTGCATGTCTGTATTTGCTTTCCTGAGAAACCACTTTGAGATATCAATATGTAATACAACAACCATTGTTCACTTCCTACCACTTTGTCTGTAACTCTGCATTGCTTGTGTCGTTCTTACGCTATTTTGTAAATGGATGACTGTATGTTATTATGTTTTCCTTCTTTTCTTTTAAAAATAAATTTAAAAAAAGAAAAAAAAAGAATTTTACTTATTTTTTAAACAGAAAATTATAGATCTCTGGTGAAATTCTCCAACCTGCTCTTCATGTTTGTAAACATCCCCATTTGACGTCCCAGTGTTTGAATCACCCAGGGAGCTGTATCTATTGCCTACTTTTTTCTAATGTCTTTCAGACATTTTATCTATCTTTTTTTCAGGATGCTGTGTAATTTCTTAATACTGGACTTTTTGGAGGAAAGGTTTTAAGGGGCCTGGATAATTCTCTAACAACTATTTGCTTTTTTTCAATTAGATAGAAAATATTGCTTTGAGCTCTCAGAGATTTGAATTGAGCTTTGTTAGGACTAGTCTTAGTTTTATCTTTCTTCTGCAACCTCATTCTTAGTCTTAAAGCATCGGTTCTCTAGGTCCTCAACTAAATGCCCAGGCCCTTCTCTGTGCTTTGACAGTGCTTGAACTCCATTATCTGCCTCTTGTGCAACTGCAAAAACCTATGGTTGATTCTTAGCTTCTCAGCTGATGTTCTATGCTGTTTTTTAGAGTCTTTTTCTATAGTTACATGGCTTAGAAATCAGACAACACCTTTAAAGGGAGCTTGTGGATATGATTTTTAATTCATTTCCCTTTAGTTCTCTCCTCTCCGAGATTATGTTCCTCAAGTCCCAACTTCCCTGGCATCTCAGTAGTCCAGTTGCTGTCTCCTTTCACTACTCGACACTATTACCACTCCTGTAGCTCCTACTTCCCTCCTGTATTTTCCCAAAAGACACATGCTGCAGGCAGAGCCAAAGTGAAGGTTGGGTTAACTCATGAGCTCCATTCTCTCAGCGCTTGTAGCCTCTGGAGTCATGCCTCCATTACTTATTTTCCAGTGCCTTCAAGAGCTATTTTATGGATATTTTGGCAGCTATGATATTGCTTTTGGCAGGGACGTTAGTTCAAGAAAATCAGCTTAATCCTGAATTGAACCAGGGGTTAAAAGTTTATTTTAAAATCTGTGTCAGACAATGCTACTAGCCTTGGGTATATTTCTGTTATTTACTGTCTCTTCTAATTTTAATTCATTCTGTCTTTCTCTTTATGTTCCTGATAAGTAAAATTACTTGCCACGCACTGTATTTGTGAGATTGTTGGTAGGGATAAATGTGAGTATACTAGTATAATTTTCTTTTTCTCTCTCTCTCTTTCTTTTCTTTTCTTTTCTTTCTTTCTTTCTTTCTTTCTTTCTTTCTTTCTTTCTTTCTTTCTTTCTTTCTTTCTTTCCTTCTTTCCTTCTTTCCTTCTTTCCTTCTTTTCTTCCTTTAGTCTTGCTATGTTCTAGGTGGGCCTTGAATTTGCTATGTAGCCCAGGCAGGACTTGAATTTATAATCTTCCTGCCTCCGGCTCCTGATGGCTGGAATTACAGACATGCACCTCCATATCTGGCTCTGTAATATTTTTTTAAAGTTTATTTTTCATTTGTTTCTGCTAAATAACTAAGGTCAAAGTACATAGGGCAGGGTCTGGCACGTGGGAAGCAGTTAACACATATTAAGATAGATGAACTTTTATATTCCTAGTATCAGTACAATATCTGGTTCATAGTACTTTAAAATAACAACTGAGTAAATGGCTTAAGGAACTGAAAGTGAGGTGAGATATAAACATGAATTCTATACACACGCAAAATCATAAATACTTTTATAGAGAGGTAATATTATGTATAGTTTCTAAAAGCATGGTATAAATCTAGCATTTACCTTCAGGTGGTTTTGGTATATTTTCTGTCTTTTCATTTTCTGTGGCAAGAGTTTCTAGAGAAAAAGGAAAAAAAATGGATCAACTTTTGTATACTTGTGAAAATTTACTTGAGAGGGCTATGACATCATTATAATTGTTCATTGCTTAATGAATTAGGGTTATTTAGGGAAATGCATCCAGGCTAATTCATACTAGTTTTCCTGAGGCTTTGAATTTTCTTGTTGGCTCTCATAACTACCATCTGGATGAAAAATCCATTCTGAGGTTAGGATTCTTGTTATTGCCCTCTAACCAGGGATTCAGTGTAAGCTAAAATTCTGTCTTTCCACCATGAAAACCCAGAGGAAGGGCATCACTTGCTTGCATTTCTTCTCCCCTTTTTGCTATAACTGGCCCTTTTATTACCAACCACGAATTGATTATATTTACCTATTATAGACTGTCTTCGAGGTTTTCTTGGTAAAGTTGGTTTTGGAAAGGAAATGGTAGCTGGAAATTGATTAATGTTTAATATCACTTTACCAAGGACTTCAACACCTTGTGGGAAATGTGCAGGCCCCTGACTTTCTCCTTTGATGGATGAAGTGCTGGGTAGAGGGGTTGGCAATGTCATAGTTCTCAGCGGGGATATATCACGATAGTCTTGAGTCTTTGGTAAGAGTTGATGCTCAGGACTCACAGTTTTGAAATTAGTCTCAATAATTTGGCAAGGAACATTTACAGATTTGGAGCATGTTGAAGAAAGAATTAAAATGTTTTGTAATGTTTCATCAAAAAAAACATTTTCTATTTTGCGAGGTGCTGTAGGGGACTTTCTTGAACTTTTCATCTGCTGTGTTTCTTTCCTAAAAATTTGAGTACGTGCAGAAAGATGACTTGGAAAAAACATAGGAGCAGTAACAGTATCTGGAATGCATGAAGAGGCATTTTTAGTAGATTTGTAGACAAGTGAAATAGGAGTCACTTTTTCTGGTTCGGGATAATCAAGAAAGATATTTTGGATATGCACAAGTGCTTGTGGTTGGGTTCTTGAAACAATGTCAGTACTGGTTTCATCTCTTTTAATTGAAGAGGTTCCATCTTCAGTATCGGTAAGCCTTACATGAAGTGGCTTGGTTTTATCAGTCTTGGCTAAAAAGAAAAAGAAGAAACACAAAATTAATTATATTTATCAAGATGTTGGAAGTGAAACTAATGTCTTAGCTTTCATAATTTCTCTTTGCACATTCACACTTTTCTCATACACGTTTCTGTGTGTACTTGCGCAACTACCAAGACTTTTGTCCATCTGATGAGGATAATATTTGAGCAAACAATTGGAGAAGTGAAAAGGCTAAATTAAATTAGATTTAGAAAGAATAGGGAGGTATTACTGGAAGAAAAGATGTGATGGAGAACAGAGTACGACATAAGGGGAAATTTTTGAGCAGTTGCCACTAAATCAATTTTCCCTACCGCAAACCAAAGTAGGGGGACTCATAGAGATGTGTTTATGGAGAACAGGATTGTAAGCCACCAGCACAAAACAACACCTCACTAGTGCCCTACCCACATCCTTCACTGATACTTACAGAATAGGAAAAATATACTAGTCTGCCCTGTGCTGTATTCCAACTACATTAAGGTTACAGAACCCTTGAAACAACTTGACATTTGTCAAGCACTTCAGGGAGTATAAGCTCAATGCTGGATTCTTACTTTAACTCTTTAATATCACAGCTTTTCTCCACTCTTAGCCCCACTTATAGAAGAGCTAGAAACTGTAAGATGAATCAGGGAAAAGAAGTAATACAAGAAGTTGGAAAAGCTGATCACACTCTTCTTTCCCTTGGCTTGCATAAAAATGAGCAGGTCTAGATTGAGCTGGGAGATGGAATAAGGTATGATTGTATGTTAGATGAAAGTCAGTCTGATTCAGACTGAAATAGTTGCTTAATGTCTGAGAATGAGACAGGGTTAGCAGACAAAAGGCAGTAGAGAAGTCTTAGGAGAGAGATTAAAAATCACAAGAACATAGCAAAAACTTTTGATAGACCACAGAACTCCTTCCAGCTATCTGCACCCTGCCATATTTATCTTTCTTCTCAATGGGAGGCAGAAATAATTTATAGTCATTAGTTTCACCTCCTCTCTCATTTTTTCACTTTATTCTGCAATTTTTATTGAATCAATAGACTATTTTAGAACAGTTTTACATATACAGAAAAATTAAGCAAAATATTACAGTTACTATATATCATCTCCACCCTTACACAGGATTTCACCTATTCATATATCACAACTAAGGAACCAATGCTTATACATTATTAATGAAAGGCCATAGTTCACATTAGGGTTCAATCTTTGCATTGTACAGTGCTATGGATTTTGACAATTGCCTAATGTCACACACCTACAGCATCCTACAAAAAATTACTACCACCCAAAAAGTAATTTCAAGGATTCTCTAACTTTATTGTAGGTTTTGGGACCCTTACACTATTCATGCTTTCCTCCCTTCCTGAAACCCTGGCAATTACGCATCTTTTTCCTGTCTCTAAAGTTTTGCTTTTTCTAAAATTTTAATTCACTTTGATTACAAAATATGCTGCCTTCTCACACTGCCTTCTTCACTTACCAATACGAGTTCAAGTTCCTCCAGGTCTTTACATGGTTTGATGGTTCACATCTTTATATTGCTAACTATCATTAATTATATTGTCTAGGGGGCGCCATGGTTTGTTTACCTACTCACCCTTCCAGTTGCTTCCAAATGGGAAGATTACTATTAAAGCTGATGTGAATGAGCATGTGCAGGTTTATGTGGACGTCAGTGGGGTAAATGCTTAGGAGTGAGACCGTTGCATTGCTGACAAATGTGGACAATGTTTTAGAAAATTTCCAAATCATCCTCAAAAGTGGCTATGCCATTCTGAGCTCCCCTCAGAAGTCCTCCTATCCAGCATCTGGCATTATCAGTATTTTGGACTTTTGTCATTCTAATAAGTGTGCTATGTGTAATATCTTATTGTTTTCATTTGCAATTCTCTCATGACATACAATGTTAACCATCTTACCATATGCTTCTTTGCCATTTGAATGTCTTATCCGGTGAGAGTCTTTTGCTCATTTTAAAAATTGGGTTATATCTTCATTATTGAATTTAAGTGTTCTTTGTCAGTTTTGGCTATAATTCCTTTATCAGACTTGTGTTTTGCAAATGCCTTCTTCCAGTCTCTGGCTTGTCCTCTCATTATTTTCAGTGTCTTAACCAGGTGTGATGGCACATACCCATCTCCCCAGCACTCAGGAGACTGAGGCAGGATGATTGCAATGAATTCCAGGCCAACCTGGGCTACACAGTAAGTACAAGGCCAGCCTAAACTACATA
>NW_004955518.1:3898215-3899737 GCF_000276665.1 Chinchilla lanigera | reverse complement strand
TTACCAACAAAGAAAAGCCCAGACCCTGCTGGATTCACAGAAGAATTTTACAAGAAGAGAAGATTTAATACCAACACTCCTCAAACTCTTCAATGAAATTGAAAAGGAAGCAATTCTCCCTAACTCATTTCTGGAGGCAAGTATTATACTGATACCAAAACCAGAGAAAGACCCAACCAAGAAAAGTAACTACAAAGCAATTTCCCTAATGAATATAGATGGACAGATACTCAATAAAATACTAGCAAATAGAATGCAGCAAATCATCAAGAATATCATATACCACAAACCAAGTCAGAGTAATTCCAGGAATGCAGGGATGGTTCCATATTTGCAAATCAATAAATGTTATACACCATATCAATAGAGCCAAAGACAAAAACCACATGATCATCTCAATAGATGCAGAAAAAACTTTCAACAAAGTCCAAAATGCATTCATGATAAAAACTCTACAGAAAATAGAAATAGATGGTCTTTACCTCAACCTGATAAAAGCCATTTATGACAAACCAACAGCCAACATCATTCTTGATGGACAAAAACTGAAAGCTTTTACTTTAAAATCAGGAACAAGACAAAGATGTCCACTGTTACCACTCCTATTCAACATAGTTCTGGAAGCATTAGCCAGAGCAATTAGACAAGAGAAAGAAATAAAAGGAATAAGGATAGGAAAGGAAGAAATAAAATTATCACTACTTATAGATGACATGATACTTTACATGAAAGACCCCTTGAAACTCCACAAGAAGACTCCTTGAATTAATCGACAAATTCAACAATGTAGCTGGATACAAATTCAACACCCCAAAATCGATAGCATTCCTATACACAAACAACAAACAGACTGAGAGAGAAATTAAGGAAACCATACTTTCACAATAGCATCCAAGAAACTGAAATATTTAGGAATCAGTCTAACAAAAGAAGTAAAAGATCTATTCAATGAAAACAACAGTACTCTGAAAAAAGAGATGAAGTTGATTTCAATAAATGGAAAACTAATCCTTGCTCATGGATAGAAAGAACCAACATTGTGGAAATGGCCATACTACCAAAATTGTTGTACAGATTCAATGCAATTCCCATTAAATTACCATTAGCATACCTCACATATCTAGAGAAAACATTCTTTAAATTCATCTGGAACCAGAAGAGACCCAAAATAGCAAAAGCAATCCTGGGCAACAAGGACAAGTCAGGTGGAATCACAATCCCTGACCTGAAATTATACTACAAAGCTACTGTAATAAAATCAACATGGTACTGGCTAAAAAACAGACCAGAAGGTTAGTGGAACAGACTGGAAGACACAGCCACAACCACAAACACACTCAGCCACCTAATCTTTGATAAAGGGGCCAAACATATTCAATGGAAGAATGATAGCCTCTTTAATAAATGGTGCTGGAAAAATTGGCTTGACACTTGCCAAAGACTGAAAATAGACCCAAGTCTATCACCATGCACCAAACTCAAATCAAAATGGATCACAGATCTCAACATTAAAACAGAAACA
>NW_004955518.1:3818572-3898115 GCF_000276665.1 Chinchilla lanigera | reverse complement strand
GAATTCCAGGCCAACCTGGGCTACACAGTAAGTACAAGGCCAGCCTAAACTACATACTGTTTCAAAAACCAAAATAACAACAACAACAACAATAATAAATAAATGTGGTAGAAGTTTTAAATTTCAGGTAAGTTCAACTTATCAATGGTTTCTTTTCCTAGATTATTCTTTTAATGTTATACCAAAAAAGTCATCACCAAACCAAAAAATCATCTAAATTTTCTCCTACATTATAATCTAGAACTTTTATGGTTTTACATTTGTACATTCATTTCACATTAACTCTTCTTTTTGTTTTTGAGTTGGAATCTCATTATGTTGCCTGGGCTCACCCTGAACTGCTTGATTCAAGTCATCCTCTCTAGACTACAGGTGTGTATCACCATGTCCAGCCAGATTATTTTTTTGCACGTGGATGCCTAGCTGTTCTGGTACTATTTGTTGAAAAGACTATCTTCTTCATTGCATTGTCTTTGTTTTTTAAAGATCAGTGGACTGCATTTCTGTGAATTTATTTCTGTGCTCTTATCCTATTGATATATATGACTATTATTTTGCCAAATACAACACTGTCTTAATTACTACAGCTTTATTACTAGTCTTGAAGTTAGGTAGGACAGTCTCTCTTATTCTTCAGTATCATGTTGTGCATTATAACTTTTTTTGCCTTTCCACATAAACATGTATATTTAAATTTTTATACTATATACAAATTTTATTTTATTTTTTATTTTAAAGAGAATAAAAATAACCATAACAAAATAACAACAACATAGACATAAACAAAACACACAAAAATAATAAAAATGATACAGGGTTTCAAAACAAAATGATAGGAATTAACAGTGGTTATTATATTACATTATATTCAGTGAAGTTGCTCAGATTACCAGATGTAAGAATGCAAGATTGATCAACCCATTAAAGAGAATAAAAAATAATAAAAATACATATAGAGCTTCACTAAACAAGATGGTAGGAATTCAACAATCATTGTTATATTACATGTTGTTGTCTTCAAAACAGTTGTTCAGATTACCAGATATAAGCATGCAAAATTGGTCAATAAAACTTAAGCATTAATTGTTCCCTTCAATAAACCAACAGACATCAGCAGTACAATTATCCCAGCTATTCTTGTATATATATATATATTTCCCTTCTTTCTTTCTTTTTCTCCTTTCCCTCATCCCAGTTGTTCCTTCCCTTTGAGCAATTTCTTTCCCTTTCACAATATCTATTGTACCTTTTGGGTTTTATTTACTGATTCAGGTTCTGAGAAATACAGCTGGAAAAAAATATGAAAATATGTTCAACATCATCAGTCATTTGAGAAATGCAAAGTAAAACAACACTGAGATTCCATCTCACCCCAGAAAGAATGGTTGTCATCAAGAATTCAACCAATAACAGATGCTGGAGGGGTTGTGGGGAAAAAGGAATCCTTCTCCACTGCTGGTGGGAGTGTAGATTGGTGAAACCACTGTGGAAATCAGTGTGGGGATTGCTCACAGACTAGGATTAGAAGTCCCACTTAACCTAGCTATTCCCCTTCTGGGTATTTTCTCAGAAAAACTGAAAACATCATACTACAGTGATATATGTGCACCCATGTTTATAGCAACACAATTTGTCATAGCTAGATCTTGGAAACAAACCAAATGCCCATGAACTGAGGAATGGATAAAAAAGATGTAGTATTTTTATACAATGGAGTATTATTCAGCTATAAAAAAGATAAACTCAAGGTTTTTATAGGTAAATGGATGCAACCATACTCATAAGTGAAATAAATCAGACCCACATTTGTAAACATCGTATTGTCTCCCTAATATATATAAATTTTAACTGGGATTTTTAACTGAAACTGCGTTGAATCTATATGTCAAGTTGAGAAGAGTTGGCATGCTAACAATATCGTCTTTCTAGTCATGAATTGGACTATATCTTCATTTATTTAGATCATGTTGATTTCTTTCTTTCAATTTTGTATTTTTCCTTGTATAGTTCCTGTACATACATGTGATTTGTACATAAACGTCATTATTGGGAAATAATGTAAATTGTAATGTTTTAATTAGCAATAATCTTACCTCAGATAAACCTCATTGGCTTATGAGACTGCTACTGCACGAAGCTAAATTGTAATGTTTTAAATTTCAAGTTCTAAGTATTTATTACTGGTATATGAAAGTAATTGACCCTGTATACAATAATAAGCCTGCATCTTTATATCCTTGTATAAGCATGCTATAATTGCTTGTTATTTACAAGAATTCTTTTGGATTTCTTATATATACATAATCATGTTATCTGTGAACCAAGACAGTTTTTTCTTTATTCTCAATTGGTACAACTGCAGGGGATACAGCTCAGCAGCACAAGTGCCTGCTTAGCAAGCATAAGGCCCTGAATTCAATTCCCAGTACCAAAAGTATAAAATAAAATAAAATCTTATGTGTACAGTTTTTTCTTTATTCTCAATTGGTACAACTGCTGGGGATATAGCTCAGCGGCATAAGCACCTGCCTGGTAAGCACAAGGTTCTGAGTTTAATTCCTAGCACCAAAATAAATAAATAAATAAATAAATGTTCCAGTCAATTGGTACAAGCATTAGTTCAACTTCTTATTGCATTGTTTAGAAGTTTCCAATACACTGTTAAACAGAAGTGATGAAAGAGGACATTCTCTTCTTGTTCTTGATCTTACAGGAAAGTCTAGTTACTCAGAGTGAAGGGTAAAGTTAGTGATCCTTTTTGGTACATATTCTTTATCAAGTTAAGGAAGTTTCCCTTATTCTTGGTTTACTGAGAGTTTCTTCATAACTGTGCTTAATTTGGGCATAAACTTTTCTACGTCTATTACTATGATCATGTGTTTTTTATTCTTGAGCTTATTCATGTAATGGATTAGAATGATATTTGAATGTCTAGCTAGATTTGCATATTTAACATAAATCCTACTTGCTTGTGGTATATATTTTTTATACATTGTTGGATTGAATTTACATGTTTTGTTGAGAAATTTTATGTCTATATTCATGGTAATGTTACTCTGTAGTTTTCCTTTCTAGTAATATCTTTGGTTTTGGTGTTAGAATATGCTTTCTTCCCAGAATGATTAAGAATTGTTCCTTCTGCTTCTATTTTGTGTGAGAGAATAATATCTTTGGTTTTGATGTTAGAATATACTTTCTTCCCAGAATGAATTAAGAATTGTTCCTTTTGCTTCTATTTTGTGTGAGACAATGTAGATAACTGGTATAATTTCTTCTTTAAATGTTTTGTGTGGATGTAGAGTTGTCCATAATAGTCTTTGATTTTCTTTGTAATGTCTCAGGGATTAGAAAGGATGATCTTTTTTCATTTCTAGGATTAGTAATTTGTACTCTCTCTCTCTGGTTAGATTGAGGAGAGTTTTAGCCATTTTAACAAAAACATTTTTAAAAATTTGCTTGTGATCGCATTGATTTTCTCAACTACTTATTTTTAAATTTTACTGATTTCTAATCTAATTTTTATTATTTCTTTAGATTTATGTTGGTCTTCTCTAGTTTCCTAAGGTAAAATCTCAGATTATTTATTTTTATAACTCAGATTATTCCTTTTATAATGTATGTATACTCAAGGCCAGACATACCCTCTAAGTCTTGTTTTTGCTGTTTGCCACAAATTTTGATAAATTGTATTTTTATTTCATTCAAAGTATTTTTAAATATTTTAAGAGTCCTTTGACTTATAAACTATTTAAGAATGTTGTTTATTTCCCAAATAGTCTAGGATTTCCATCTATTTTTTAGTGATTTTTAGTTTGATTTTATTGTGTTCTGAGAACACACTTTGTTTGCTATCTCTTCTTTTAAATTTGTTAATATTTGCTTCGGGTCCCAGTACATAGCTCATTTGGTGAATACCCATAGGGTTTTTTGTTTTGTTTTGTTTTTTATTTATTTAATTTAATTTAATTATTTATTTATTTATTTTGTCTTTTTCAGACAGGGTCTTGCTATGCAATTCAGGCTGGCCTTGAGTTCACTTCATAGCCCAGGCTGGTCTCGAACATCCTCCTGCCTCAGCCTCCCGAGTGCTGGGATTGCAGGCGCCCAGTCCCCACAGGGTTTGAGAAGAATGTATATTCTGCTGATTGTGGGGAAAGCAGTCTAAAAATGTCAATTAGATCAAAATGACGGATGTACTGTTCAGCTCAGTTATATCCTTGCTGATTTCCTGCCTGCCAAATACTGTATGTCAAGTGCTGATAAGGGGATGTTGAAGCCTACAACCATGATAGATCTCCTTACAATTCTGTTAGTTCTTGTCTCACATATCTTGACTCACTTTTAAATACATAGTTTGAGGACTGTTATGTCTTTCTGAAGAATTTCCCAATGATAGGTTTCTGCCCATAAAAAATTCTACCATGGCGCGCGTCCCAAGGAGACGACGCGTCCCACCCGAACTGGCTTCCGCCTGCTTCCTCTCCCCACCTGACCACGGCTTCCTGTTTTCTTTTGGGCGTTGCACATGCGCGTCCACCCTTTCCCAGTCGGTGCCCATAGCGTCCCCTAAATCGCCTCCATTTACTCCTCCCCCAACCTAGCCCCAAATAATCTTTGTTCCTGGCTTCCTCCCTCAGAAGGTCCTTGGGTCTCTTAGCAGCCTTCGCGAGCCCGGCAATAAAGGCTTCCTTTATCTTTGTTCAGTCTCTCACTCGTGCCAAACCTAACACCCACTCTACAGTTACATTACCTTATTTATTATTATTTTTTGTTGTTGTTGTTACCCGGAATCGAACTCAGGACCTTGAGCTTGCCAGGCAGGCCCTGTGCGGCTGAGCTATAGCCCTGGCCCACATTATTTATTCTTGATGATTTCTTCTTGTTCTGAAGTTGGCACTGTCAGAAATTAAAATATCCACTCCAGTTTTCATTTAATTATTGTTAGCATGGTATATCTTTCTCCCATTACCTCTAATCTGTGTTTCAATTTGGAGTTTCTTGTATACAATTGGAGCTTACTTTTTATCACTGACAGTTTGTCCTTTAATTGGTACTTCAATCATTAATATTTTAATGAACTGTTAACATTACTGGCTTAATATCTACAATGTTTATAAAGTTTTCTATTTATTGCTATTATTTTGCTTCCTTTTAAGAAATCTTGACTCTCTTCCCACCTTTCTGGTTTTAAGTGCGCATGTTATAATCTCATTTTCTCTTTTTTCTTAGCACACTATTTATGCTTCTTTTTTAAAAAGTAGTGGTTGCCCTATACTCGAGTTTACAGTATACATTTGCCACTAATCTACTTTCAAACACTACTGCTTCCTGGGTGTTGTATGTACTTTCAACAGAGTTTAAATAAAACTGCAGATAGTGCACCTCAGCACTATGCTTAGGACCACTGTGTAAGGTGAAATCACCAACAAAAAAGCACAAAAATTGAGAAACATGGCACTTATTTACAGTATGGGAATTGAATCAAAGCAACAGGGTAATCTTGCTCCATCTCAGCTGGGAGCATGTGCGCTGGACAAGTCATTTTCACTGATCTGCACAGATAGATGAAGGACTGAGAAAAAGCCACAAGTATGTACTGATTTGGGGATTACAAATAAATCTTACAAATCTGTAAATATATATTTACCAAACCCACAAAGTGAGGATCAGTGATTGTACTTGTAGAATTGTTAATCCGATGTTATCTTATAACAAACATTTGTAAGTTATGATTATTAGCAAGTGTCCTCAACTATTGTGATTCTGAACTACACAAGGCAGGGAATTTCTATGTAAAATACATAAAGGTTAAAACATATGTATGACTAATACACATACCTCTGTGGATTTTCCTCTTATATGAAGACTCACTAGAGATTTGGGGAGGTAAGGGTCTTCGAAGAAGCTGTGGATACTGCGGCTGCATTTCAATGAATAATAAGCGATGTTTTTCCTAACTACCGGTCAAGAGAGGACTGAAAAGTTTTTGAGTATGTTTGAATTGTGGCTGAAAAAGAATTTATTAGAATTTAGATTATATATTTAAAATCATTCTGTATTAATACTATCCTTTAAATTGTTTTAAATCAATATCGTTGGGGCATTACCATGTAATACAAAAATCAGACAGGGCTCAATACAACGAGATTTTCTAGGATCGCTGGGATTCCCATTTACTGCTGCTTAGAATGATGAAAAAAGATGCACCCCCGAACGCGCGTTTAGCTTGCAGGGCAGCCTGAGAAGTGTCTGGCACACTTGTACTCCGTTGACAGCTGGAAGGGAAGCTGGGACTGCACAAATGGGACTTTTACCATCAAAAGATAACTTTGCCCACAAGCGCTCAAGATTTGCGCCCTGGAGGTACCTCCCACTCGATGCTGACAATTTCTTTCCCGAGTATCAGAAGAGATGCCTGGAAGCTCTGGACTCCTACACTATCAGCTGCTTCTCAAACCAACCGGGTTTCATCTTCCATCTCCTCCTCGGAGTTTAGAACGCGAGGTAAAGGAGTGAAGTCGCAGGGCAGAGAAGCGCCCACCAACCAGCAGCAGACCCTAGCAACCAGCAAGGCCAGGCGCTGAACCCGCCCCGCTCCTGGGAGGCGCAGGCGCTGAAGGGGCCGGTGGGAGAGGGGAGAGGGGGCGGGGGGCAGGACCGAGCAGGGCCGGTGGGCGGGGCCGAGCGGGGCCGGTGGACGGGGCCGGTGGGCGGGGCGGAACGGGGCTGGTGAAGGGGGCTGGGCGGAGGCTGGGCTGAGCTCCGAGGTAGGCGGGGCGGGGAACGCGGACAAGGCGGAGCGCCAGGCGCGCGCCGGAGGAGGACGGCGCAGGCCCCGCCCACTGCGCAGCGCTCGCGGGCCGGGGCGGTGCCTGGTGCTGGGGACGATGCGCGCGGTGGGGCAGGAGGAGAAGCCGCTCCGCGTGCAGCTGCTTACGGAACGCGGTGACGATTATTGCTGTTCTTATTCTTAATGACAGTGGCCGCTGTTTATTTACTTTTCTCGATGACAAGTGCTTAACTAGGTATCTAGTCTGGGCTGGCGTTCTTTAGTAACGATGCACTTTTGCGCAGCCGGGTCCCGTTGCTCGTTTGGCAGTGCTCCGGAAAAGTGAACATTCTGATTTTCTCTTCCTTTGATGCAACCTGGTTTTTTGGTTTTGTTTTGTTTCGTTTTGTTTTTTGGTTTCTTGATGCAAAATTCCTGATTGAAGAGTAGCTGTGTATGAACAGGTGGTTTAGGGAAGAATTCAAGCGGGGTTTAACCAATACCCATTTTTTCACTGTTACGGTCGCTTGTTCTGATGATCGTTTCGTGACTCCTCTCTTCTGCCGTGGTATGAGGAACCTGTATGCACAGTGACAGATACATGTGTATGTTGTGTGTATGCTCCTGTTTCTCTGGAGCTTGAGGGAGAAAGAGCATTAGAAAGAACTCATTAGGTAGAAGTAGAGATCTCAACCAGAAAGTAAGCGAAGTGAGGCTTCCTTCCAGGTTGCCAACCCACCCCGTTTACATTTGAGTACATTGCCTGTGAGTACAGGAGCTTTAATAATACATAGAAAATGAGAGACCTCCATGGAAGCATCCTTCTAGCTTTTGGAATCTTTCAAGTTTCACTCCTTAATCAAGTCTTCCTTTCTCTCCTTAGGGAAAGCCACTATTTTAAAACAATGAAAAAAAAGTGGAATAGTGAAAAAAAGACTCTGGAAAATATTATGCAAATTGCTTTCCTTTCAAATTAGCGTTTAGTTTATTTTCCTTTTAAGATTAGTTTGCTCTTGATTATATAGGCCAGACCATGAATTTATTACGTTTGTCTGTGTCTGTATTGTAGATTGATGAGCTTCTCAAAAAGCCAAGAAAGCGGATAGCCAAAGGCAGATCTGATGGCCGGGTTTTGTTTCAAGAAGTGTATATTGTGTATATTTTGTAAATGTGAAAAAAATATTTGTAGAGCATAAAGAAAGGTATATGTGTCGATATGTACAGTCAAGTTCCTTATACTCTTAAAAGTCGTTTGGATCGTGAGAATTACTGGAATTCAGTTTTACTGACCGATGCTTGGCTTTAAAATTTATGTTTAGTTTGCATAGTAAAAATCAAGGCAAAACATTTCTCTATAATTTTTCAAAAATGCTTTGTCACACATAGAATCAGCAAGCATCAGTCTGCATTCCTTGTAGATTCCTTTTACAGTACCAGCTCAGGTTGTGAGGCCATTTAACATGGACTCTTCTCAGGTGTGAATGTTTTGTCTTCTACTATTACTACCATTTAAGCAAATTAGATAATTTTTATGAAAATGAAGTCCACAGCTTGGTATATTTTAGGTGTATGTCCCAGTTATTCTAACCCATCTTACATGCCTTATCTATGGAAATGTTACACAAAAGTAAGATGGATTTTGAAGGCACAAACCAGTCAGTTGGATTGTTTTTCTGCTTTTTAGATTTTCTGTTATTTTTGAGACTATTACTAGCTCCATTTTCTCCTTTTAAAAAATAATTAGTGTATGTCTCTTTAATGTAGCACCGCTTTTATTTTAAGGGCCTGCTTTATCTGATGTTTGGTACAGTCAGGCTACTTATTTGGCCCATCAGCTTTGCAGTTTGGTAGAACCACCTGAAGAAGCTTGTCAGATTGAACCACAGTACTTGCACTCTATTAGGAGATTGATTAAGGCGGTCAGAGTAATGGTAAGCACCAAGGTTACAGACGTCCTGCATCTTTTTTTTTTTTTTCCTGTGTTGCTAAAATGAGATAAAAGCCTTATGCAAAAAGCAGCTTTAGCCACCAAGGCAGGTAATGCTATTGATTTCCCTAACGAATAGGGTGTGTTCTCAGGAACCTCAGATTTGCTCCTGGTGAAAGGACACAGCTTTGTTGGAGTAATGTAAAAAATGTTGCTAGAAATCATCATCATTTCCCATAGACTTCTATCCTCTTCATTTATTTTCCTTTTAAATGGAACAGAAGTTTGCTAAACAGTTTGGCCAATGTGGGTTTAATCTAAGATTTTACTATGTGGAAATAACTGAAATAATTTGTGTTTTATGCTCATATTTGTATTTTAAGATTCCTTTAACGAATGGTTACTTTTGAGTGCATATTTGTTCAATATTGAGTCCCCAGGGTAACCCAGAGTGCTTTAATGCTTTCGAGAACGAGGTGTCTTCTTCGTCTTATGTTTACCTGTTTATATGAGTTCTGTGTGCTGGGAAAGTCTTTTCTTTTCACCAGTAATAGGGGCTTAAACCCATAAATCTATGTCAAGTGTCCTTATGCTCTTGTCTAGAGAACAGTTTTATATTTTCTCAAATGTTAATAAAGATATTTGGAAGACAACTTTTCTCTTTATACCTCATGGCTCACCACAAGACCAAACTTACATTTGCATGACATGCTACATCTTCCTTGTTACTTTGAACTAAACTGCAGGCAGGCCCAAGGACTTAGTATTCTCAGCTCCCAAAGCTGTGCACATTAAGAAAAACTTGATTCTTCACTAGTTTTGGCCAGTTACTTCCTTTTCCTCTTCAAGTTGATGGTTCTTTCTTCTCCTCTGTTTGAACTAGATATTATGGGATTTCTTTTAAGAAAATATTACCAATAAGGAAATGACTTTCAACCTGCATCATGGAACATGAAAAAACCAAATATAGCAAAAGTGTCTTTAAAAGTGTATTTATGAATTCAGTCACTGGTTCTAGAATGATATATTAGACATCTATTATACATAAGACACTTTGCTAGGTGCTAAACTTTAAACTTTATTAAAACAATTTATGTTTAATTTGAGCCTTTATGAATTTAGACATTAAAATGAAATTTTAAATCCTATAACTACTTGAGGGTGTTTTCAATTTTTTGATGTTAACATGTATTTATTGAGGGGCTGGGGATTTAGCTCAGCGGCAAAAGCGCCTGCCTGGCAAGCGCAAGGTCGTGAGTTTGGTTCCCGGTACCGGAGAAAAAAACCAAAAAAAACAAAACATGTATTTATTGAGATGAAAGATCCAATATACTCCATCATGTGAGGTTTTTTCTACAACTTTTTTATTATGTTTTTTGGGGAAAACAGTATGTATTTATTTATACTATCCCATATACTTTTTGTGCCTTCTTAGCTATAGTGATCATTTTAGAATATTTGCCTGCAACTAGCTGATATTAGATATTTGTGTGTTGTGTGATTGATTCCACCAAAAAAACTAAGTCATATTTGTTTCCTTGATGTTCATTTGACTAAGCAGCATTGTCTTCAGTGCTGTGAGTTATGGAATGTCTGCTCTTTAAGCATGAACAATACTTGTTACTTGCTATGTGGAAGACACCTTGGTCAGTGTTGACTTTATGTTTTATCTCACTCCACAGTTATCACACTGTTTCAGTAAAAGACATCGTAGCATAGCTCAGTTCATCTGGATTCAGATCCCCCTGTGGCCCCTTGTTGTGTGCTCTTGAGCAAGCTGTCCAATGTCTGTACACCTTTGTAGTTTCCTTACCTGTAAAATTGGGTGGAGAGTGGCGGGAAATGGTATGTAACTCAAGGCCTTCTGAGGATTTATATTTACTTTTTTTTTTTTTTTTTCTGGTACCGGGAATCGAACTCACAATCTTGCGCTTGTCAGGGAGGCGCTGTGCCACTGAGCTAAATCCCCAGCCCCTGCCTTCTGAGGATTTTAAGACATAATCTATGTCTAGGTTTAGTTCTGTGCTGGCTACAGAGCAAATGCTCAGTAGATATCAGTTATTAGAAAACTAAATTAAGAAGCCAATAACTTGGGTTTCCTACCTCCACAGTCCCTGCTTTCTGTGATGGTAGTTGATACTCATGGAAACCCTGGGCATTTCCATCATGTCTCACATTTAGTTTGCTGATACCACTGAACATTAGAGGATCTAGTGTGCAGGTTTCAGCGACACACAGGCAGTGTGCTACGAAGTGTCCCACATTCTGTCACTGGTCCCTGTACTCTGGGTTGCTTAGGAATGGTGGCACAGTGGATGCCTAAAGAGTCCAAGTACACTGAGGTGTCTGAAGAGGCCTTGACATTTTATTTGTGTTTGTGAGCTGCTGCTAGCATTGATTGAGCTGGGCTAAATCCATATGAATTTCAGTGAGTGAGCAGGGTTGAAAGGTGTTTTGTTCTGTGCCTCCCAGGCCAGGCTGAGAACTTAAGCAAAAAGGCTGCAATGTGGATCTCCTTTGAATGGCTATTGGATAAGGTGTTATAAAAATATATAATCTTCAAGTTTTTCTTAAGGTGCACAGCTTTGGGAGCTGAGCATACTAAGTCCTTGGGCCTGCCTGGAGTTTAGTTCGAAACTAACAAGGAAGATATAGCATGTCATGTAAATGTAACATGAGCTACGTGGCCTCAATTCAGCCCTGAAAAAATGCCTGCAGCATTTAGAAATGCTTTGCAGTGATTTGTGTTTTATTCTCATGCTAATAGAAATGTATGATCTTACACAGCAGATACAATGGTTTGTTTTTCAAACCTATTATTCTGTTTTATCCTCACTGTCCTGATTGAACATATTGTTTTATTCATAAGTATAGTAAGGTCACAGATTGTGTAAGGGTTGTAATAGTGGGGATGAGCAGAGATTGCCTAGAGATGGAATAGTGTACTGTATTCTCCATGTGGAGGAACTTGAATTCCTTATACTGCATCTGGACAGTTGGAATTGTAGTTTATGTCTCAATACCACATAGTGTAGTATGCCTTGGAAGTTCTGCTACATTTCCACTCTCATCATATGTTTTGATATGAGAAATTTTTATGAAAGTTAAATGATAAAAATTCTTGGACATTGCTTGTTACCCCACATTCCCCCAGGCAATCACCTGCCGTGGAAGTGTGAAAAAATCTCCCTTTATTTCTTCAGCCAGTAATCCCAGGTGAGATAATAGCAACAAAGGAAGAGAACATGGTATTTAGCTGGGTTCCGGAGCCCTGGGGAAGATAGGTCATGGGTATTATTCTTCTTTTCACCGCAATTCCAAGTAGAGCAGCTCTATAAGGTTGACATAGGCTCTGGCAAAGACTTGCTTTGAAGAGTACATTCTATGAGCAAAATAAAACCTAGACAGTAGGAGACAGGGAGGTATCTTTTGCAAAAGGGAAGGAGACCAAGAGATGGCGGAAGTGGTGAGGGAGGGAAGGGGAAAGGGTTAAAAAATGAATTAAGAGATTTGCATGCAAACCATAAAACTAAGTGGTTTGAGTGCTTTCAGCGCTGAGATGTAGTCGTGCTCCTGCTTCTTGTTGGATGTAGGCATCTTGGTCTGAGTCATGGTACCTTGCCTGGCAATTGCTGGTGAGCTACCTTCCTTTTATGCACGCCATCACTTCTGGGCTCACCCGGATCACACACAGACTCACAAGACACCTCTCTGTAGGAACAAAGGAGCCTGCTCATCAAGCTCAATGCATTAAAAGGGTTGCTTCAAGAGGATTTGTAACTTGGTCTATTACTTTACCCAGGTGTCTCTACTGGGGAGATGAGTGTTTGCAGTACATATGTGTGAAACACATCCCCAGTGAAGGTTTTTTAAAAAAGGAAAATAGCAAAAACAGGAATAGAAATGATACTGACTTTCTGAAAGGAGCTCAAATGGTAAGCCAGTGATTTAAAGTAGGACCATGAGTATAACAAATCCGGTTTGGCACCACTTGCTTGGTAGAAATTACTTAGGAACCAGAAAGGCTGGTTTTGCTAATCTTGTACTGTGAACTGTAAGACAAGCTGTAATGAATTGGAACACCTGTGATTTTCAGACCCATACCTGAGGATTCGATTTGGCTGAATGTGTTACTTATTAAATGTATTTCCTTTATTTATACTTACTTTCATAGGGGAACAGAGTTGTTTTCAAGAGTAATGTTTTGAGAAGTTACATGGTAGAAGCATTAGAGCACTGAAAGCTTTAAGAACTTCCTACAGTAGTGAAGGTGTGGGTTTGTTGACAGATTCTGGCTGAAAATTAAGGAGCTGAGAGGAAGGGCTGCACAGGAAATGGAGGAGAGGCCCGTGTCTCCTGCATGACCTTTAGATTTCCCCCAGTGACCCCTCTACCATTCAGAAACAAGTGCACAAAGATTAAAAGGCGCCTTTCTTTCAGGTACCTGATAGTTCCTTTCTGAACCCTCTGGGAGTTCACACAGCCCTAGTCAGAGAAAAGGTCCTATAACTGGTAAAATGCCCTTCATAGTGGTTTCATTTTTTAAAATAGTTTATTTTTATTGGTACATGTTCACAGTGCAGAAAGATTACATTCCTTGTGGAGAGTTGGTCCATGTACGCAACCCATCCTCATTCTTTCTGTCACCCCTTCTCCTCCTGTCCCTCCTCACTCCTTCCATCTCTTGGTTCCTTTCCTTTTTCCTGTTATCCATCTTTTATTGATCTTTATTTATATTTTGGTTTCTTATATAAGAGCAACCATGCAACAGTTAAGCTTGTGTATCTGATTTATTTCACTTATTATTATCTCAACGTATATCCGTTTTCCTACAAATGACTCAAGTTTATCCTTCCTTATGGCAGAGTAGTGCTCCATTGTGTGTAAGTGTCACATTTTCTTTATCTGTTTATTTGTTGATAGACACATAGGCTGCTTCCAAGATTTAGCTGTTATGAATTGTGCTGCTTAAACATGGGTGTGCATGAAACACTGTAATATGACTTCTTTAACTCTTTTGGGAAGATACCCAGAAGGGACATAGTTGGGTCAAATGGAATTGTCTAGTTTTAGTTTTTTGAGGAATCTCCATGCTGATTTCCATAGTGGTTTTACTAGTTTACATTCCTGCCAGCAATGTGGAAGAGTTGCATTTTCCCCATGGCGCTGTCGGCATTTGTTATTATTTGAGTTCTTAATGATAACTGTTCTTTCTGGAGTAAGATGGAATCTCAGTGTTGTTTTAATTTCTATTTCTCTACTTGCCAGAGATGCTGAGCATTTTTCATGTATTTACTGGCCATTTGTACTTCTTCCTCTGAAAGTTCTATTCACTTCAATTGTCCATTTTTTTGTTTGGGTCTTTTGGGGGGTGTCTAATTTTTGAGTTTTTATATCTTCTAGATATTAATCCTCTATGTAAGGAATAGCTGGCCAGACTCTTCCCCCCATTTTGTAGGTTGTTTCTTCACTCTGTTGGTTGTTTGCTGTGCAGAAGCTTTTTAATTTGATATGGTCCCATTTGTTGATTCTTGGTATTATTTTTTATTCACTTGTGGTTCTGTTCAGAAAGTTCTTACCTATGCCTATGTTCTCAAGAGTTTTATCTGTTTTATCTTCCAGCACATTGTTTCTGTTTTAATATTTAGATCTTTGATCCATTTTGATTTCAATTTGGTACGTGATGAGAGATATGGGTCTAAATCCAATCTTCTATATGTGGATAGGTAGTTTCCCCCACAACATTTGTTAAAGAGGCTGTCTATCCTCCAGGATATTTTTTGGTCCCTTTGTCAAAGGTCAGATAGCTAAGATGTACCTAGAGTTGTTTCTTCATCCTCTCTTCTGTTCCATGATCCACATGCCTATTTGACATCAATACATTGCTGTTTTTGTCACTGTAGCTTCGTAGTGTACCTTGAAATTTGGGATTATGATGCCCCCTGCTTTGACCTTATTGCCCACAATTGCTTTTGCTATTCTGCCTCTTCCCTTGCTCCATATGAATTCTATGATTGTTTACTATGATTCTGTTAGGAATGCTATTGGTATTTTGATTGGAATTACATTAAATCTGTGTATCTGTTTTGGAAAATGACTATTTTAACAGTATTTGTCTGCCTATCTATCATGGTTTTAGACTGTTTTTAAATAGCAAGTACATTTCTCAAATATGCAGTCAATAAATATACATAAGAAATACAATTACTGAAATCAGCACCAGCGTGAGTCCTAAATTTCCACAAGAGATCTGAGGAAATTATTGAGAACTGTTGAAGTTTGCACTGCCAGTCCTAATAGTATGGCTGCAGCTGTCCAGCCTCTATGAACTTGTTTCCTCACCTTTAAGGGTGTTCCCTTATTCATGTTTTATGAGCTCATTACTGATTTCTATTCAAAATGTTATTATTCATGAATGTTGTTAAGTAATGATCCAATATGTTAGTAGTTTTCACATTTGTCTTGGAGTACAAATGTCTGTTCATCTGTTAGGTTTTCGTGGGGGTTTTTTGGTGCCAGGAATCAAACTCAGGACTTTGTGTTTGCTCAGCTGTACCGCTGAGCTACATCCCCGGGCCTTCTGTTAGGTTTTCAAGTACTAGACTGTGTGGTTTGGTCCTTAAGACCTATTAAGTTTCAGTGGACTGAAGTAGTCAAGTGTGGCATTTCCATAACTTAGCAAAGCCATGTGTATACTTTATGGATTTTAATAAAATTGTCCTCCAACTTCCTGTTTTTGAGAATTATTGGGGATAAAATAATATATGAGCATAGAAAGCAAATTTCTTCTCATTTTCTCTCCCGCTTCAAATGTTTAGCATAAAATATTACACATACACACATACACACATGTATTTAGCACTGCATATATGTATATATAACATTTTAATGTACAGAAGTCACATATTTTTGGCAGCTAAATTTTTTCTCTTGAAATTTTATTGCAGCCGTACTATGAGACAGTTGGTATATCCCACCTTACTCTTTCCAGTATAAATCTTTCACTTACAGGCTTGTTACCATGTGGTGGGTCCAGCAGATACATTGCAGGCTCTTATGAATGGCAAGCAATGAATTGTAAGTGTACACCCATTATAAATGAAAAGCAGCTATGTATTGAGGATCATGGGAAGACGTGCTCAGGGAAGGTTTGTGTTGAGAAAAATGTAGCACAAACAGAACAGTGGTGCCAGGACAACAGGAAAGTAAACAGCACAAGATAAATCAACCTTTTAGAGTTTTAAGGATGTGCACCCTGCCAGGTGCCTCTCATTTGCAGTCTGTCCTAGTATTGTTAAAAAACACTGGACTAGGGTTCATGAGATTCAGACATGTTTATTGTAGAAAAATCAGGTTATACAGATAAAGAAAGAAAAGCAAAGTTTCCTGTACTCCCTTTATATGGTGATAACTATTATTAATATTTTCATATGAAATATATACCTAAAGGCATTTTATATACATACAAATATGCATGTGCCTGTATGTGTATACTTCCAGTTTTAAAATATCCTGTTACATTAGTATTTTATAATCTGCTGCTCCTTTTAAATGTATGAGAACATTTTCCATTTGCATAAGTACAAAATATAAAAACTAAAAAAAAGAGTGATGATCTGTATTCATCTTCTGGGAATCTTGATTTAGGCTTCCACTAGCTGTGTGTTAGAGTGTTCCTTTCCCTTTAACTGATCCTGGGAATTCACCAAGTTTCTAATTTTCATTGATGAGTTTATACATCCTTTCTGTGTTTATTACTAAATATATTCTGCTGCAAATGGCTTATGTCAGCTCTATGCCCATTTTTACCCCTAAGTAATTTGGATAGAATCTTTCTATATTATAGATACCTACAATACCATTTTGCCTTACTGGCAGTTATGCTATTTAAGAGGAGATATAAATTGGTACATATGTGAGCCTTAAAGTCAGATGGACTAAGTTTGAATATTGACACCACCATTTACTAATTATATGATTTTAGTTAAGTTAACCATGTAAACCTTATCACATATGTAAAACTGAGACAATAATGACACTTTCCTATATAGAGTTGTTGAGAAAATTAAATGAGAACATCTACAGTGCCTGAACCATTGAAAATGCTCAATAAATGTCAACTTTTTTTCTCAGTGATAATTCAAAGGGAAATACCATACTCATTACTATTATTATTGTAATTACATAAAACTGTTACCAGGTTACAGGAGGATGGCATTTTATGCTTTCAAGCAAACAAAGATTTTTACATTTGAGCATGTGTAGTCTGTAGAAATTGATGCTAGGATTTCCAGTCGATGTGGCCACCAGTGTTAATATGGATGGCTTCCTGCCACCTCAAATACATAGAAATGCCAGATAAAATATGTAGCTGAGATAAATAGGAAAGGAAATCCTGGGTGTTGGAAGCAAAAGGATCTTAGTGGCAGTGAAGTGAGCTGGAGGTGAGGTCGTAGTGGTCATGGGTATCTGACTTGGAGAGGGGCTCTTTTAGGGGATAGGTACTGTAATTGTCCTACTTCCATGGAAAGTAGAGCCCTGTAGTCTCAAGCAAGCAGAGAACTTAAATGAACACCCTGCATAAAGCTGAGAGCCTCAAAACTGCGACCCTTTCTGTTGAACCGGTATACATCCCGGCCAGGGAACTGTCAAGGAAGCTGATCCTATGACTGGGTGAACAACATGCTAATGCTAGCCAAAGTATATTTTAATTGATTCACTTTTAAAAATACAAGCAGTAGGATTCATAAAGATGATATGCCCACATGAGGCTGTCTATACCCAATAACATAACTTTTAAATACACAAAACAGAAAATGACAACATTACAAAGAGATAATGATAAACCTCTAAAATGAGGATGTTTCTGTTAAATGTTTCTGTCTTTCACAAAATAAAACATCTATTGGACAAAGAATTACAAGGAATTTTTGAATGAGTCCTTAAACTTGATCTGAGATGTTTGTATAGATACCTGTGTCTAATAAATAGAAAACAAGCGTTCTCCTCAGCACCCGTGAAGTATTTACCGGCATTGATGAGTGCTTGGTCACCAAGGAAGTCTCAACAAGCCCCAAAGACTGCTTAGGGGGTATTCTGTTCTGACCAGAGAAAAAGTTGGGTAGGTAAGGCTGGAAATATTAGTCTGGAAAGAATTTAAGTACTAGGTTATTAGCTGACAGTAGAGAGCCACTGACAAATGGAGTGGGGAGGCTGCAGGAGTTGCCTTAAGTGATGTGTAATGAATCAGAGCCAAGTTACTCTAATCATTTTCAAGGGCTAATGAGAGTAGATCCAGCTCTGACTAAATCAGTACAAAGTGAAGGCCCAGTGATTTTGCTGAAGGTAACAGTTGTGCAAAGGCAGCAAAGTGGAAGAGCTGCGTGAGCACAGAACGTATGATGGGAGCCTGGGCCTGTGGGTCAGCAGCTGGCTCATGAGCAAAG
Source organism: Chinchilla lanigera (assembly GCF_000276665.1). NCBI lineage: Eukaryota > Metazoa > Chordata > Mammalia > Rodentia > Chinchillidae > Chinchilla > Chinchilla lanigera. The sequence continues at coordinate 3,879,973 of NW_004955518.1, read as the reverse complement.
CCTGACTTAATTCCAGGAAATCACCGCTATCCTCATTAAAATACTTAGTTTGGTTTTTGTGTTTGTGCGCTGAAGGTAACGTTTAAGCTTATTTGGGTATATAGTTATATGCTAACTGCATTCATAGCTTATATCAAGTTTTATGTTTGTTTATGTAACAGAAATAGGTAAAAACAAGTATGGAATAATAATTTTCATATATTTATTCATGTTAGAGAAATTCTCATCTAGTTGATTCTCTTCACTCTACAGTTATAGAAAATGAAACACAGAAAGATGTTGACTTTGAATTATAAAAAGTATTGAGTGCTAATACTACCACTTTTGGACAGTGTGCTATGCATTAGTCATTGTACTAATTACTCATCCTGCTTTTCCTCATTTGTGCCTTGCAGCTGTTCTATGAGGTAAGCTCTATCTGCTTTTCCCCTTTTGCTGGTAAGGAAACTGGGTCTTAGAAGGATTAAGATGCCTGTCCAAAGTCACTGAGAACTTATACCCAGAAACCAGGTATGGAACACAGGCCTTCGGAGCCCCAAGCACAAGCATTTACCCACTTGGCCAGACCAGCTGGACCTTGCCTCTCAACTTTCAACCCAGCCGTTTGCATATAAGTGCATATGCACATAAGTCCAGAGTGACTGTAATGGATTTAAGATGTATTTCTCAGTTGTTCCCAGAAGCAGCTCCACTAAAAATGGGTGTAAATAGTCTGTGAAACTTTAAAATCAGGTCTGTTTTTCTGTTTTGTGACCATATACAATCTCTACTCTCTTTCTATCATTATTTTGGTTTCCAGTGAAAATCAATGGGACATTTTACCTTTGTCTAATAATATCTGTAACTACTTTAGGCTTCACTTTATCTAAGGTACTCACTTGATAAAGCACAGTGTTAGATCAACTCTCCACTTAGTGCTGTAGCAGGACAGGGTAGGCAGGAGAAAACCCACATGGGTCACTCTTATTTTAGGTCCATGGTCACCTACTTATTAATTACAGAGGGGAAATTGTAACTTTACAGTGACAGACTCCTACAGTCATCGTATCTCCATGATACAATGCGCTAGGAGAACTTCAGCATCACTTTTGTGACATTCTTACCAAAAATACATGCCTGAATGAAATTGAGGCAAGACAAAGCCAAACAGGATATTCCATGGCCTTTTCAAAGATGTTAGGTTGATGAAAGACTGAGGAACTGCCCCAGAATGAAGGAGACTAAGGAAGTATCACAACCAAATGGAAAGTGGGCTCATGAATTATATTCTAGCCCAGAAAAGGAACATTGATAAGCAGTCTACTAACGTTAAAATGATGGAGGTGCCAGGGATATAGCTCAGCAGCACAGTGCCTGCCTAGCAAGTGAGAGGCTGTGAGTTCGATTCCCAGTACCAAATAAGTAAATCAATAAATAAAGTTAAAATGATGGATCAGTGATACTTTCCTAAGAGTGACAGCTATACCCCTGATTATGTAAGATGTGAATGCTTGGAGATGTGGGTGAAGGTTACATGGGAATTTTTCTATTTTTACACCTTTTTTATAATCCTGAAATTATTTCAAAATTAAAAGTTAAAAATATTTAAAAATTTTAATCACTAATCTTAAGTATTGTTTGGCCATCTTACCGTAGTCCCCTAAAGCAGTGATGGTGAATCTTTTAGTGCTTTCAGTGATACAGACAGCCTACTGTGGCACATGCGTTACAGGTTTGCCACAACTGCCCTAAAGCATTCCCTCTCCAGACAACTATTTCGTATACTCTCCTTTTTCTATGCCCTGTCTATAGCTCCTCCTTCAGCTTCATTCACTGAGAAAGTAAACAGTCAGAACTGCCACAGGCCAGCCTCCCAGCACCTATGGTCACCCTGCTTCTCCATGTGACTCCGCTGACTCCACTCCTAGACCCCACCCAAGCCTTCCTCTTGTTTACTGACTCTTACCCTCTCTGGTCTATTCAGGAAATTTGTTCCCTAAAATCTTCCCTTTGTCTCTTGCTAGATTGTCTGTCTGTATATCTGTCTCTCTCTCTCCCCTCTGCAGTCAGAAAATAGGCTGTTACTTCTCTCATCTTAAAACTAAAACAAGATTTTGAGCTTACTTTCCTCTTCAGCCAGCTTCCTGAACACTTCTCTTATTCTCTTGTCAACAAATCTGAAATTTCTTTACAGTTGCTATCACCCCCTGGCTAGTTCTTTGGGGAAATGATTCCTGTGAACTTATATGGCCACTCAGCAGTTTTTCCAAGTTGATCCTTCTCCCCTCCTTCAGCTCCCACTGGGCCTTTCAGTCATCACTCATCTGATTTATTTCCTGCCTCTCTGTACGCTCCTTCTTAGCAAATTTGCTGGTCCCACTTCATTTCCCTAGCTTCTTACATGGAGTAGCTCAGAGCTCAGAGCTTGCACCTCTCCTTTCTTATATTTATTCCTTATATGATCTCACTTGTTCTCACAGCTTTCATACCATCTCTATGCCAATGACTTCAAATATCTGTATATATAGTGTGTGTATATCCAGCCACCTATATCCAAGTGTCTACTCAGAATCTCCTCAGTGGGTCCCTTGTAGGTTTCACAGGTCTAAACTTAAGCACTTGCTTTTTCCCAGCCTCAGGCCTTCTGTTTATTTTGTCTTCTCCGTATCAGTCAGTGGCAACTTCATCCTTCTAGTGGTTCAGGCCAGAGGCCTTGGAGTTATCCTTGATGCTTCACTTTTTTCATATGCCAAAAAGAAACTAGCAGCTCTACTGTCTGCCTAGAACCTGCTACTTCTTGCCACCTTCTCTTCTAAGATTTCAGTCCAAGCCACTGTTGTCCTTTACCTAGATTATGGCAGCAGCCCTCCAATTTGTCTCTGCACCTGGCATTGCTCTTGTTTGGCTTAATCATGACACAGCAGGCAACAGGATCCTTTAAAAATACACACCAGATCTTGTAAATCCTTTTGTTAGACTGTCTCCCTGCTGTGGCTTCCTGTGACTGTCACCTACTGTAAAAGCCCACACCTTATGTGATGAGGACTCTCTGACCTCAGCTGCTATGACTCTACCCTGTGTTCTTTGCCTTATCACATCAGCCTTGAAAGTGACTGGCACACTTTTCTCCAGGGCTTTTGCACTTGTTCCTTCTGCTTGGAATTTTCTCACCCCAATTATCTGCAGGCCTTGCGCTTTCTGCTCCCTCGCTGTCAGTCCTCACTCCCCTCAGGTTTCCACTCAAATGTTACTTTCTCAGAAAGATATTTCTTGGTACCCCTGTTTGTAACTTCAGTTCCACATCACTCTTTCTCCACCTGACCCATGACCCATGCGTGTGCAGTAAACACACACACACACACACATACACACACTTCTATTGTCCTCCCCAGGCTTATTTTTTCTCCTTAAGGCTAATCACTAATATATGCGTAGTTATTCTGTATGTTGTCTATCTCACTGAATATAAATTCCATAAGGTTAGAAGCTACTGTCTGATTCATGCACTTTTTATGTCCAGTGCTGCTGGTAGTATGTGAGACATAATAAGTACTCAATAAATATTTGTTGAATGAATGAATGAATGAATGTATGAATCTGTACTGAAACTTCAACATGGATTTTAGTGAAACAGGCTTTGAGCCAAAGGAATCATCCATGTTTTGTAATGCATTTTAGTAATAATTCACTAATTTGTGGTAATTATACAAATTCCTACCCTTCTGGAATAACATTAGATATCTATTATTTAAAATAGATTTTCCCCTAATTTTTAGATGACAATGAGGATGATTGCATAGGTCTATCTCATTTCAACCTTTTGGATAATTTGGTACTGGCCTCTGGGTATCATTGTTATTGTTCAACCATTCAGCCTATCATTCTAGGAATATTTATTATTTTATCACACTTCTTTGTCCTGACGGTCTGTCTGTTTTCATTTACAATATAACTGCATGCCTCCTTTGTTAAGTCCTTTCAACATCTTCAAGTCTTTAGTTCTTAGTGTGTATGCAGGGCACTTCCAGGTTTTAACTTTCTGGTTCTGTATAAACATAACAAGCTTCCCATAGACTAGAGGTTGTTAGTGACTTCTAGATGAATCAGTTACAAATTAGCCAAAGTGACATTTAATATCTTAAAATTTCATCACCAATACTTTAAAAATCAGATAATCTGACTAAATGTACATTTTTTCTGCTACTACGTTTAGACAAGTAATACTTTCTAAAGAGTAGCAGTCCTTGCCATTTATATCCAACCCATTCGCATAGTTCAGTTACCTCTGGAGATCTGACGTTGACTCAAGCCACAAGTGGGGAAATTACTGGAGATTGAATACTAGTGGCATCTACAGGGGCAGGCAGTTACCACACTTTTGCTGAGGCATTGTGATCTATCTCTAAACATTCATAGCATGAAAAATTTAAGTTTAATAAGTTCATTAATTATATTACCAAAAGCACTTTGGGGGAGTCCTGTCTAATTCATTCTTATGCTTTTTAAAATTAAAAATATATTATGTTTTTTTCTCTTGGTTTAGATAGGAGGGAGTGATAAGAGTGAGAGGAAGTAAAAGGAACCTCCCATGATCTCATTCCTTTGACTGGATTTCTTAAGGGACATTTGCTGTATAGTCTAATGACAGAACCTTCTAGAATGATCACTAGAACCACTCAGCCACCCAAGTTAAAGTGTACAGCCACTCATTCATATTTTTATCACATTTCATGGCCACTGGATTATGCACTTAAAAGAAAACATACCCCTGCTGGTGAATAAGCACCAAGACTTCATCTAAAACTACACAGCCAAAGGATCTCAGGAAGGATAAGTAATTAATCCCAGATACGTTGGACTAGAAGCAAAGAAGCAGGCTGCAGACTATGAACTCAAAACAGCACAGGGTATCTCCATCTTCCCACCACTGTAATCTCTCTTGGGTTGAGGAGCTTGCAGAAAGTAGGATGAATAAAGGAAGGTGAAAATGAATTAGATGATGTGGTTGTTGGAGGCAGAGCAAGTTTTCAGATTTGCAGGGAACTCCAGGGATTTCTTGCTAGAAGGCAATCTTCTACAATGGTGAATTGGATGTAAGTTTTAAATATTTCTGTGTGGTTCAAGACATGCTTCCCCTGAATATGGTTCTTCTCAACATGGACAGAACCTAAAGTGTGTATGTTTACTTTGCTACTGATAGCTATCCTTTACTGGGCACAGAAAAGCAGGAATAAAACATAGGAGTCCTTTATTATTAAAATACATTCCATGTTATCACATGCCAAAAACAGTTGCTTAAATTGGCCCTTCTTTTACCTCCTCTAAATTTTAGATGATATTCTTCAAACTTCTACTTACTTGCTTTTAAGTACTTTATATCAGAAAGTTAGCTTTGCCCCATAGTTCTAGGGATCTCTGTGTTAATGAGGCTCAGATCTCTTATCTTCTGCCTCAACCTGACTCTTGGCTCTATTTACCTATCATGCCTTGCGCACAAACCAGCTACCCTGAACTATCTTCAGTGTTGCCTCAACCTCCCGATTATACATAGTAAATGCTTGCTTAATAAGTACTGAGTGACTGAAATAAGGAAGTTATGTCATATGAATTCACTGAAGCTATACATGTTGACTATCCTTTGACCTAATATTAGAGAACCAGCAGCTGATTCAGATCTCTATTTAAAGAATGGAGAACTTAATAAGAAATATATTCATACTGCAGCTGTGGATAAGTAGGAAGGGGAAACAATTTTCACCTGGAACTCAGTCTCTTTACATTAAAAGAGAGAAAATGCCACACGTATCCTAGCTTTGCCGAAAGTATTAAATATACTATGCTGTGGCACCCAGCATGAAGCATCTAGTAGGTATAGAAGAAATCCTACTTGAGTCTCAATACAAAAAAGATTGAATGAATCCATTTGATGACATAATGAAATATTTGTTCTATGTAAATCACAATTTACAATAATTCAGATTCAGTTAAAATATGGGACTAACAAAGACTTCTATGTTTGGTATAATAATAAGTATCATCTTGGGCTGGGGATTTAGCTCAGTGGCAAAAGCGCCTGCCTGGCAAGCGCAAGGTCGTGAGTTCGGTTCCCGGTACCAGAGAAAAACTAAAAAAAAAAAAAAGTATCATCTCATTTATTCTTCATACTAACTGTGATGTAGGTGGTATTTTCTCCAAAATACTTGTAAATTTTACTAAGCAAAGGAAAGTACCTTACCCAGATAGTGCACACTAGAATCAGAAATAGTCTAAGATTTTCTAATTTCAGGGCTTTTGCTTTCCCCATGTACCACATTGCTCAAATATTTTTCTTATCATTTAAAAAAATTTATTTTTAAGGCTTACATTGTTTAAAAGGCCAACAACTTGTATTTTTACTTTCCATTAAAATACTTCTCACTTTTTTTTCATTTTCTGTATACTTATTTAAATCCTTGTTCTGAACTGGAGTTCTTGGTAGTTGGTGGAGTTTCAAACCTTGTCTTAGCAGCAGCAGCAGCAGCAGCAGCAGATCTATTTACAAAAGTGGAGGTCTTGTATTTCCCACGTGGGAAGCTGAAGGTAAGTGGTAAACTTGCATTTACCTGTGTCTGCTTCAATGACTGTAAGTGCAAATAAGTTAGAGATTATCAGTGAGTATCTGGGAAGTTGTAATTAGCCACAGGTAGGTGAGTTTTCTACGTTTGAAGTGGTCGTTGTCTGCATCCTTTGCTGATTTTGCTTTTTAATACTTAGGAATATGTAGAAAGAATGTTTTTATGTCCTTGACATTTATGAAAAATCTGCAGCTATAAACAGCCTTCTTTCTTTTATGTCTACCTGACAGTAATAACTACAATTAGGTTTTATTGCACTATTGTCAGAAAGCAATGCTAAAATTAACATTAAATGGATGTAAAGTCAGTCTTTATAGGGCAGCTGCATATATAAATTCTCTGGAAAATCTGTCATGTTTACACAGTGAATTTTAGATTTATATTTAAAATAATCTAATTACTTTTACTCTTTGGTTTAACTTTTAAGTGCCATATTGCTTAGAGAGTCAATTTGCCTTCACAGTGTAGCAAGTATGTAATGAATTTGCATATATACAAAGCACCATATTAGGTAAGATGACCTTTCAGCTGAGAGACATATGTAACATCCTCACACTCTTTATATCTGCTGGTCTTTCTGTCTGAAGTGCCATTCATACTTTTTCCCTTCATTTGCTTGGAAGGCTTCTATATATTTCTCAAGACCCAGCTACATGTCATCATCATCATTTTCTTTCTAAAAATTGGCAAATAAAAATTGTATATATGCATGGTATACAATGTGGCAGTGTGATATATGTATATAATGTGTGATGTTGACATCAAGCTAATCAGAATATCCATAACCTCACAGATTTATCATTTTTGTAGTGACAGTTAAATCTAGTCTCTTAGCAATTTCAAATATTTTAATAATTAATATTATTACTAGCTGTAGGCAGTCATGCTGTGTGATAGATCTCTAGAACTTATTCCTCTTAACTAACTTAAATTTTACTTCATTTGGTAAACATCTCTGCTGCACTCCAGTAGCTGGATACTTTCTATAAACTCATTTTTGTTTTTTTTGTTTTACACTTATGTGAGATCCTGCATTGTCTCTTCAGTGCCTGACTTGTTTCACTTAGCATAATGCCCTCTGGGTTCATCTTGTGTTGTTGCAAGTGATGGAATTTCCTTCCTTTTAAAAGCCGAATACTGTTCATTATATCACATTTTCATTATCCAGTCATCTGTTCATGGGTATTTAGGATGATGCCATAACCTGGCGATTGGGAATAATGCTGCAGCAAACATAAGAGTGTAGGTATCTCTCCAACATATTGACTTCATTTCCTTTAAATATATACTCAGTAGAATTACTAGATCATATGGTAGTTCTGTTTTTAATTTTTTGAGGAACCTCCATACTATTTTCCGTAATGGCTATATTAATTTACATTCCCACCAACATTGTGTAGGGTTCCCCTTTTTTCACATCTGTGCCATTTATTATTTATATTTTTTATTATTTTTTGTTTTTGATAATAGTTATTCAAATAGGTATGAAGTGATACCTCAGTGTGGTTGCAGGTGCATGTCTTTTAAGATGCCATTCTGCCTACTCTCCCTCCCCCATATCTTCTTGGTGTACCATGCGACTCTGCTACAGTGTTTATCAGAGGACATTACCCTGCTTTGTATGTCTGGTAACCTAGATGGCAGACTCTTTGAGTTTAGGAGACTAAGTCTTTCAGTTTTGTGTTCTGAGGCCCTGCCACAGAGTATATTCCAAATAAGAGTTCAATGAATGAAGATGCTACAAATACATAGTCATACAGATTAGTCAGTAAGGAAAGGTAACATCCAAAAAATGTTAATAATAGCTTATGACTAAGTACTCAAGTTTTAGATGAAGAAAGCATAGATTGTCGATCAAGGAAAGGTCCTTGGTCAGGGACAGCCTGATGGGTTTATGGCCCATGTAGTGTCACAGAACACCGTCCGCAGAAGGGCCCCACACTTACTGCTTCATTTTTTAACAAAAGACTCCACACTTTTATTTTGGACTGGGGTACATAAATTATGCAGCTGATCCTGTTCTTGATTGTAGGAGGACTCATATTTATAGAAGTGGAGAGAGTAGGCAGGGGGAGGGAGCGCAAGAATCCTGTTTGGATAATGAGATGTGCCAGGCATGTCACAGGGTTGATGGCAGACCAGCTAGAGGGATGGACGGAAGCAGAGTGTGGACAATGCCCTGCAGGCGACGAGTGATTTCAGATGTACAGTGAGTAGGAGATGCCTGCAGGGAGAACAGCTTTCTGGAGACTGATAGGGCTATGACACACAGGATGGACTGAGGAGCGCTGAGACAGAAGATGGGGAGATTAGGGACCCAGATGTGGTAGTAAGTTGAAGAACAGAATTGAGAAACACTGTGAAATCAAAAAACAAATGCCATTTTAACCAACATGTGGGGATTAAAGAAAAAGTAGGAGTTGGGGCTGGGGAAATAGCTTGGCAGCACAGGGCTGCCTGGCAAGCTCAAGGTCCTGAGTTCAAGTCCTGGTACCCACAAAAAAAAAAAAAAAAAAGAAAAAAAAGAAAAAGTAGGAATTAAAGGGTATTCTGGACCATCCGGGTCAGAGGTATAATTCTGGCTGAATGAAGGAAAAAAAGGCTGGGCAGGGGACAGTGTTTGTCAGAGGAAGTATGAGTTTAATCTTAGACACTTGGAAAGATAGAGACATTTCAGAATGAAATTGTTCATTTTGTATCTATCAATAATTGATAATTGAGAAAAGAGTTTGGAAAAGTCAAATGTTGTAGAAAGGCAAGGACATGTTTTAGTTGGTTTCCCGTTGCTAGGACAAAATACCCAATACCCAAAGCATGAAGGAGGAGGGCCTCTTGGTTTCAGTCCAGGACTAGCTGGCTTCCCGGCAGATGAGGATGGCGGAGGAGAACATGTTGCATGCATGGCTCCCAGGAAACAGACTGGGAAGGGAAGAGCCAGGGACAAGAACACAGCCTCCCAGGTCATGTCCCCAATGGCCCATCTCTAAGCAGGCCCCACCTCCTTACAGCAGGTCAGCCATGATCCCCATGATCCGGTCACCACCAAACACATAAGACATTTGAGATCAAAGCCGTAACACATAGGAAACTGAAGAGAGTCCAGTTTCCGATTAGTGTGAGTGACTCAAAGTGTGTGGAAATTTGTGTAAAATGTAGCATTTCTCAGATTAATAATCCTTTTCTCCACACTACTTCTGAGTTCCCCATCTCACTGAATGCTCTCACTTCCGGAATGGCATAACCCTTGGCTCCTTTATTCAGTTTTCCCTCTGTAGTCAAGTTTCTCTTCCTTGTCCTTTCTGAGAATCACCTGCCTCTTGAATCTTCTGCTTCTCTTTGCCTCATTGCCTTAGACCCAGCTAGAAGAGAAACCCCTGGAGTGGCCTCATCTTTATTCTCCCCACCCTTATCATGGTCCTCACCATCTCATTCTTCTCATTGGAGCTGGACTGTGAGGCTTTTCTAAAATCCAGAGCTGACGGTGTCACTTCCCACTTATGACTCTCTCATGAATTGTGTTCCACCAAGAAATACTGAAGTCCTATACGTCAGTTATTATCAATGTAGCCCTACTTGGAAAAAGGGTTTATATATGTGTACACACACACACCCTATTCTGGCTCTCAAGAAAACTTCCACACAGGGGTGAAACTCCAGCCGCTTAGCAAAAGTTGAAGACCCACTGTTCTCTGCTGAGTTCTCCAGCTTGTTTCCCTCTTCCCCAGTGGCAGTGTCACATTCTTGACTGCATTGCTGTGCAGCTTTTGTTGGGTTCTTGATGTGCCTTGTTTTCTCTGACCTCTGGTCTCTCACACATGCTGTTCTCTGTGTTTGGAGTATGTCTCACTGTATCGATTTATAACTGGATGTTCCCCCAAAGCCTCGTGTGCTCGTAGTGGGAGCTTGGGGAGGTGATTGAATCCTGGGGGTATGATACTCATTGGCGGGTCAGTGCGCTGGTGTGTTCATGCTCACTGTGATGTGGGAGGTGGAGCCTGGCAGGAAGAGCAGAGCCACTGGGGCATGGCCCGAGAGCGTCCATGTCCCTCCTCAGCTTTTCCCTCGGCTCCCTCTGCTTCCCCACTCCAGGGCCATGAGCAGCTTTTCCTCTGCGATGCCCTTCTGCCATGCTGCCCTGCCTTAGAGCCAGTGGAGTATGGATTGAAGCCTGTACAGACTGCGAGCCCAAATAAACTTCTCCTCACTTAGTAGTTGCGGGTATTGAGTACTTTCTCCCAGGAACAGAGGGACACCCACTTTTCCTTTTCATCTTGTAGCTCAAGTCTCAGCTCAGTCCTCTTCATTAATTTACTCAGCTCACACTTTGGAAATGCCTGGTACAGCGTTCAGAAACTAATACCACAGACTCCGCTCCTAGCCTCATGGAATTGTAAGTCTGGTAGGTACCAATATTGAATGAGGCAGTGGTGTACAGGGGATTCCAGGAGAAGGTTGGAAACCATGAAATGCATGGACTGTGGGAAGCACTTTAGCACACGTGACAAGACTGAGCCCTAACTGTGGTGTGAGAAGCCAGCAAGAAACAGTTTACATCACATGCTATTAGAATGGGCACTCAGCAAAGCTTAGAACTCTGGGTAGCTAGCACAGTGGATAAAAACGGATTCACATGAAGACACATCATCAAAGCATTTGTGAACACCAACCATAAAGAAAATATAAAAATTTTTATGAGAGTGTCCAAATGGCATCAGAATTATCAACAGCAACCCTGGACAACACACTGGAACCACTGGTTCAGAATTCTGAGGGAAAATGACATCCAGAGTGGACTTCCCAGAATAGAGGAAGACTTAGATTTTCAAGTATAAAATTTCTCAAGAAATATATGTCCCATCCATTCACAGGAATCTAGGAGAGGACGTGCTTTTTAAAACAAGGAAGTAGAACAAGAAAGTGGAAGTTGTGTAGTCCAGAACAAGTTCCAGCCCGGCAGGTGAGGCCTTCTCAGGATGATGAGGAAAAGCCTTCTAGATGAAGGGCAGCGGGGCTGTGCAACCAGGCAGGAGGACAGAAGACCCCAGCAGTATCTTCTCCATGGGGGAAAATGGAAATAGACTCAGTCTTTGGTGTTTATATTGTATTTTAGTTCTTTTTGAGAGTTTAGTAGTGTATTAGCAGTAAGTGCAGAGGAACCTATGCAATGAAAAAAGATACAAAAGCATAGTGAAATTCATAACTCGATTTTGAATCTTTTCACAGTTATTGTAAAAATGGAATGTGGATTTAATTTAAAAGGTGTTATAAACTCTTTTAGGAGATGATAGAAGTGTTTGGTGTACATGTCGATAGATGGGTAAGGGTCATATCTTTAACTCCCAAATACAGAAAATATAAATATAAATATAAATATACAGTTTTTAACATGCATATAATATATATGAATAACACTGAAATACTATGTATATATATCTTAATGAGCAAGACATGGTATAAGCAGGTATAAGCATAACTTCTTAAAATACCAAGCTAAGTAGCAGAGAGTTCCTTCTGAGAAATCAGGTGAAGAAGGTATGTATGGTTAGAAGATTATTGTTTTATAATGAGCCTTCGGGTAGTCTTTGACTTCTAAAACTTTGTACATGTATTATTTTGATTAAAAATTAAAACCTATGTGCACACAAAAATGGATACACAAATGTTTATATCAGTGTTATTCATTCTGTTCAAAAAATAGAAGCCATCCAAGTGGCCATCAGTTGATGAACAGGTAGTAAAATGAGGTATATTCTCATACAGTGGAAAATATTCCTCTATAAAAAGAAATGAAATACTGACACCTGCTATAACGTGGAGGGCCCTTGAAAACAACTGAGTGAAAGAGACCAACCACAAAGGACTGTGGACTGCTTGATTCCATTTGGATGAAATGCCCAGAACAGGCAAATCTATAGATACAGAAAATAAACTAATGGAAAATAGGCGAGGGGAGTAAAACCAATGGAAAATGGGAGAGAGGAGTAAGAAGGGAGTAATTGCTAATGGGTACAGGGTTTCTTTCTGTGTTCTGAAGTCATACTCTTTTAATATTGCTAGACACTACTGAATCGTACACTTTCAAAGAGTGACTTTTATGACATGGAAATTTTAATAAAGCTGTTACTTAAAACAAAAGTATCTAATTCATATGGCTGTTGTGAGGATTGAGTGAAATAATGTATATGAAGGGTCTAGTCCAGAGCCTGGTGTAATAATTAAAATGTATTTGGCGGGCACTAAGCTGTCTGCATACAGCAATTTGCTTAGCTTTCACAACAACTGTATAAAACATACTGTTGTTATCCCATCCTAGATGAGGGATCTGAGGCCAGTGACATTGAATAATCTGCCCAAGGTGGCTGGCCTAACTCCTTTACCAGCCACCCCACAATGGTTCCTTGGCCTGTCTCCACGGCCCCATACCTGGGTTAGTGCTGTGTGTTCCCCCATGCACTCTGTTCCTCATCTGTTGTGATTTTGAGCAGCTACATTTTCCTCATTTTTTTACACACCTGTGGTCTCAACTATAGTGGACATTCTACAAAGCCAGGGACGGTGCATATGTCTGTTGTCATCATTCCCTGCCCATCGAATGTTGGAGGTAGTAGGGTGAAGCAAAAGTTCTCCCTTCCTGCACATCCCAGGAGTGCAAGAAGAGCAAGTGGGGAGAGGATCAGAGACTAAGGGCACTAGAAAAACATGAGGTCATTGGTGGGACAGGGTCTCATAGGAAATGGAAGATGGAAGTAAGACTGCAAGGAAGAGCTATTGACTTTGGGAAGAAGGAGCCCTCTTCCTCTAAGAGAGGAGAGGAGAGGAGATGGAGTGCAGAGGTGGATAGAAAAGGATGCTCCTGCTGGAGGACTTGGACTATTGCAATGGTTAGGGGGAAGGGGTAGCTGAGGAATCTTGTGCCAGGGAAGTTTATAGGTGGATGGATTGGGAGATTGAACCGAAGTGTTTAGAATAGGTTCACAACCTTTTCTGGTCCAATTTCTTTAATAATATGATTAGTAATAGGATGAGCCTTTTTGCTAAAAAGTACATGTATGCAACATTTTGCATATCATTGTAGGAGTCTGGGCACCCCACATTGGAAATACCTTCCCCCAGGAATTACTAAAATTGAACAAAAGTATTTCTGAGAAATAATTTGAAGCCAGGCAGTTTAAATGTACAGCATTCCAAGTTTCTGCGATTGCTTCAGCAGCTTTCAAGGGTGGAGAGCATCAGGTGACATGGTTTTAGGAACTGAGGCGGGGGGCCATCAGAGCAAGCCTGGGAGTAATAACATAGCAGGGCGGGGGATAGCGGGAAGGCAGAGCAGGGGCCAGTGAAGAAGTGGAAGAGGTAGCAGCAGAGACATTGCAGGCCTGGGGTGCAGCAAGGTCCTCTCTCGGTACAGGCTATACGGGAGCGCATTGTCTGTAGAGAACCTAAATGCAATAATAAAACCAGAAGTTAATCTTGTTTCTGTTACGATGCAAGAGCTATTTTAAACACGAACAATGATAAATATTCCTTTCTGAAAATATTTGGGTCTAAGCTTTAAACAGTTGCCTGCACCTGGGCTTCATACCAAATGAGAGATAGATAAGAGATTGAGAGCTCAGGGTGGAACTTGAAGTGGTGAAGTCCGGATGTGGCTCATGGGTGATGTGTGGCTGCTGTGGAGTCAGAGCTGAGCTGATGCTACAGTAGAAAAATCCCCTTCTTGACAGGGAGGTGACAAGAAGCATGCAGCTCGATGGCTTTCGGTGTCTACAATCTAAATGTCATCTGCAGTCCTAAATTCTTTCCTTTTACTTGAACCAATTGCTAGTCTTGACTAGGCATGTTTCACTGTCTTGACATGTCAATTGCGCTGTTTTGTTTTGTTTTGTTTTTGGTACCGGGGATCGAACTCAGGATCTTGCACTTGTCAGGTAACCACTGCGCCACTGGGCTACGTCCCGGGCCCTATCTTCACATATCAGTTGTGCTCAGATCTCTACCGTTCCCAGCCCTCTATTCTAGATGGTATTTATTTACTGACATGTTTTTCTCCCCATTGGACATGGTGTTCCCTGAGATCAGTGAGTGTGTCTCACCTCTCTCTCAATCACCAGTTCTGACAGGCACACACACACTTGTGGCACCCGTGCACAAATATGTCTTGCTTTTCTTTATAGATTTCTTGAGTCTCACATGACCAGTAGGTACAGAATGCTGCTGCTTTCCTTCTCCCAGGTGAATGAAATGCTTATCTGTTCCCCTTTATGAAGCATGGCTTGGATCTTCATTCCATCCTAAAACTACAGGATGTGGAGCCAGATGAGGGAGGTCCAGTTACACACATTTCACCCCTACACCCGCTGGCGCACCATCTATGGGGTCCTCTGCGGGGACCTGAGTGGAGGCTGTTTCCACCTGACTAGAAACTACCAGCTTTTTGCTGCTTTATATTGGGATCAGCCCCACTGCGTGGATGTTTCCTGATATCCGGAAAAGGATTTCAGTCCCTCCTAACTCCTCTCTGCAACATATTAATTGGGTATAATCAGTCATTCAAGGAGAAACCCACTCATCTCCTCATTCTCTGCTCTCCTCTATCTAGAACTGTTTACAGCCTGAATCTCTTCCATAGCTTCCCATGTTCTGACCACCCTCTTCTCCAGATGGGCTCTATTGCTTCTGCTAAAGTCCCCATGCCACTGGCTGATGAGAGAGATAAGCCACAACAGTTTGGTTTAACATTTGAGGTCAGAAGCAGGAGCTTTCTAGAGGATAAATAAAAGTACAGGAAGTATAGGGTAGCCCCTCAAATACAATACTGGCCGGGGATATAGCTCAGGGGCTTAAGCGCTTGCCTGGCAAGCCTAAGGTCATGAGTTCAATTCCCAGTACCAAAACAAACAAAATACAATACTGCTACCTCTTAACACCATGACCCTCAACAAACATGGATGCCTATAGAGAATCCTCGACTCACCATCGGAGCTGGGAGCCCAGCCACATAGTGTACACTCATTGCTAAACAGCAGAGTTACCCCGGGAATGACACATCTCCAGCAGTGCAGAGACTACATAATACTCAGTGAACATAATTCAGGGAGACACACAATCTTCATAACCATTCTGAGCACTTGAGGATTTTCCATTTAAAGATAGTTTTCTTTCAAGATAAGTATCTGGGGTTTGGACATAGAATGGAGCTCCCCTTCTCCCGTGATAATTTTACAAAATGTGCATTCAAAAAAATCTGGTCTGTATGAAGGAACTGAGGTATGTACTTAACAACCGCAGCTGCCAGTGTGATCTGCTGTTGTTTATAGGAAACATCTAAATAATTGAAATCTTTAATTGGGTTAAAGAGATCCTTAGCACATAGGTATGCTATAAATAAAAGAATGAGTAAATAATATAGTAACCTTTCTTTTCAGTGCCCTCTCTTAGAAAGATCATTTCATTTTGTGTGCACCATTAGGATCCTGGTTAGAGGACTTAAGAGGGGAGCTTGGTATAGGATGGGCTGGGGCTCTCCCAAAGAAGTCCCTTTTGGTTTGTCTCAAGTGTACAGTTACCCTTTTTCTTGGCTTTTCCACTAAAAATGAATAATTGCTTATCTGTGCTCTAAGTAGGTAAGCACCTGGGCTTTGCTTTTGCAATGAGAGTCAGACAAAGGAGAGTCAAGATAGCAGGCTGACCTTCCCTCGCTATCTGAGATCAGAAAGGTTTAAGTAGCCCAGGGCCTACTTAGAGTCAGCCGCAAGGGAAAGGCAGGAGAGGAGGTAGAAAAATGCTTAAGAGGAAGTGGTAAGAGGCATCTGAATTTCAGTGTGACCTATTCTGTCAGGTGATTTTTTTAGGGGGAGGGGACATGAGAAAACAAAGTTAAGTAAAATGTCCTTATAAAGACAAAATCTATTTCTTTCCTGGCTGATGATTTGTCATTCTAGTCACTTCCTGCCTTGTGACCACACACTTGGGCTTGACAAAGCTGTTCTGCAGATCAGAAAGAAGGGGATTTCTGGTCGCACACCAGTACAACCAAGGACAGTTTCCACAAGGTAAATTTTCTTCATGTCTTTTTATCCTTGCTAAATGCTTGTGATGGTGTTTGCCTGTTTCTGTGGATTGTGGATCTTACTGTCAGGGAACAGGAGCTAGGAAGGAGTACCTGTCACCCGAACCCCTGGCTGCCTCTGAGGACCAGGAAATGTGCAGCCACCTTGTGTAAACTCCCTAGGTGGGGACCCGGGGCTGACTGGGTTAAGTCATTCTCAAGTTAATCAGTTATCACTCACCCAAAACTATGGGATTTTCTCCCCTTTTTTAATCAAACTATGTTCTGATTTATGTTCCTTGCTTTATTTCAGGGAGGCTGCTTACTGTGATTTTTATCTACTCTAAAATGTTCAGGAAAGTGCATATTGATCATTTAGACTGCACTGCTCATTGGGGGTAGTTTAATTCTAGCTGCTGTGTTTGTTTTTCTGAAAAACTTTATAGTCCTTTAATGGCCATGTTAACATCTCAGGCCTTATATTATTGAATGTGACACTGATTATTGGAGTGATTTGTCGCCAGGGTTTTTAATGAGTGTGCTTGATAACTACACAAAATTAGAAGTCTCCACCATTCTTTTCAAAAAAGAAAGTTGGATTGCTCAATTATACCATTTTTGTAGGATTATCTGAATTATTTGATAATACTCATGGCTGTATAGATGAATACTCAGTTAAATTCTGGAAGAAAGCCTTCTGTCTAGAATAGAATTTATTATAAAGTTGATGTGAGATTTTTATTCTAGAAACCTTGCTGAAACAGACTTTGAATCTTGTAGTATCAACTTTAATTATCACTATCAAAAATACTAAGAACCATTGACAGATGATAAATATAAAAATTATTCAGACTGGAAATTTATACATTAATCAGCATACTTGTCAAAACACAGTGTTTCTTAATCAAGTATCAGCAACTTGTTTTCTAAACTAGTCCTCAGGACAACTTTTTGAAAAACTCAATAAGCAAGAAAGGTGACTTATTGATACATATCTTGATTTATTTTTATAATAAATTATAATTGGTTTTTGTTAGGTAAGATTGTTTAAAGACATATTTGAAACTGCAGGCATATTTGCGTGGAATTAGCAATCATCCAGTAGTGTGAATTTGTGGAAGTTGCAAAATGTGACCGTCAATACTGTTCTGTAGCTCTTACTGGAAGAGTTTCACATTAACAAAAATGTGGGATCTGGGAAAGAAGAGATTTAACCCTAAACAAGACTATAAAAAATGCTGTCTTATTTCAGTAGAAATAGTAATGAATACGTAATAAATTAGGATGTTAAGAAAGGTATTTCTTAACTTTAGGAAAGAGTAAAGTGTTAATTTAAGTCAAATTTAGATTGCTAAAGCATCCATCTGGGAGGTAATAATGCATCCAGTCTCTCTATCCCCATTTACTCGCATCCTGTTGGGGAGGAAACTCCTGGGTCTGATCCTTGAAGGGGTGCTGCTTTGCGGGGGAACGAACTGGTGCTCAGGAGGATGTCTTGTCAGTCATCACAGGGATGCTTTGTAGCATTTAAAGTTTTATCTCCTTTGTCAATTATGCTGTGAAAAAATCAGCAATGAGAGAAATAATTGTGGTGTTATAATTTTATTTATAATTCTATCTTTGAACCTTTTGGAGAGGGACAGTCAAGAAGTTAGTCTCATTCAGATATACAGATTTAAATATGGATGGGAAAAGGACTCTGTGAATGCCAAAATCTGCAAATGCTCAAACCTCTTATATAAAATGGCACAGTGTTTGCATAGAACGTGAACACATCTTTCTGTAAAATTTAAATCATCTCTCAATTACCTAATGCAATGTGAATGCTGTGTACATCGCTGTTATGATGTATAGTCTAGGGGATAATGATGAGAGAAATCTGTACAAGTTTGGTGAAGATACAGTATTTGTTCAGAAGAATTTTTGTCTAAAGTAGATCACATCTATAGGTGCAGACCCTGTGTATATGGAAGGCTGGCTGAATTAATAACACTGCATACTACTTAGGATGTGTAGCACTCTTAGTGCAGAGCCTCACTGAATCCTTTCAACTATGTTTCCAGGGCAGAAGTGAGTTTAGGGTTCCAAGGGGCTGTCCCAAGGTCGTGGGCAGTCAGATGGTCAGGGTGGGGCAGAAGATGGCCAGGATTCCAGGTCCTGAGCCGGCTGTGTCAGTCACCAGAGCCTCCCTGGGGCAGCATGCTTGGCCCCAGGAGAAGACAGTAAACAGACTTTCAGGCTGACCAAAGCTATCTTGCACTCATCGTTCTGAAAGAGAACGAGAGACAGAAAGAGAGAGTGAAAGAAAAAGAAATTTGCAGTTTTATTTTTAAAGATATTGTTGAAGATTTTGTGTAATAGAATGAAGCATTTTATTTTAATAAATGTACAATTTTACCAAAATATTTTGTACCTCCACAAATTTGCTGTAACCCACTTCCCCTACCCTATTTCTTGTCACTTCCTTCTGCTTTAGCCTTCCCATCCTCTTCCCCGCCCCCTCACTTACCCGTATTCTAGGTGCACCAGACCACAAGCCACCAAAAAGTTCTATGCTCTTTCACTCCTTTTCGTTCCAACTGTTTCTTTCAATTGCTTTTTTTTTTATCTTTTTGAGACAGGGTCTCATTATGCTGTTCAGGCTCTCCTTGAGCTCACTTTGTAGCCCACGCTGATCTCAAACTCGCAACGGTCCTCCTGCCTCAGCCTCCCAAGTGCTGGGATTACAGGCAAGGGCCACTATGCCCAGTATGCTTTTGTTCTTTATTGGGAAGACTTCTCATCATTTTTCAAGGCTGACTTCAAGAAACATGACCCTTTAGAGGCCTTTTTCCTACTTTCCTTAGCCCTGTTCATGGTTGTATAAGTGCATGTGTTTTTCCTTAATGCTTGTATTTTAGAGCAAATACAGCATTTGGTTGTATTGTCTTGGTTTTCAGTCCTTATTTGCCGATACCTGAGCCTCTGCATTTTTTCTGGCACCTGGTAGGTGCTAACAGTATTTATTGAAATGAACATTTGTCACAAATATTGTTTAGCAGTTGGGTACCTGTGTGTGGAAATCTTCATATTTACTGGGCTACCACAGTGTTTGCCAAAAAGGAAGACAGAGCAATAATTTAATGTTCTGGATCTGTTATGCTTCATCTTTGACAAAGCCCTATTCTTCAACTTAGCCTTGAAGGACCAAAAGGATATCGACCTCAGGAAGTCATATAGTGACCTTGGTATACAGGAAAGATCATAATCTTATCATTTTAGTCTAAAAACATTCATTGACCTAAAAGGTAGGTCTCCTTCCCCAAACTGTGTTCCCAATAATAGACTTCTTTAATGACAAAGAACACCATAACAGATAAAGATAAGTAACTTTTACTTAGCTGTCATCTTCTTCTTACCTGAGGAGTATAGGCTTCCCTGTGTGCTCAGGAGAGGCAGGAAACAAATTTTTAAGCCAGTTAGGTAAAACAAAATAGGACATTTACTCATAGTATTATAGAGTGAAGCATTAGCTGTTAGGACTAATAGCACCTTTTATAGCCTAATAACATTGTTCAGTTACCTCCCTGGGATATTTTTTCCTGGTAGTTTCCCACCTCACTGATGCCCTGTGAAATCACATGACTCCATCTGCATGTTGAGCATTACAGAAGTAACATTTAGAATTCGAGTCTATCAAAACATAAAATTGGTCATTGTCAGCAGATTTGAAGAGTTTCAAGTGTCCCTGTTTTGCCAGGTGACAAGGTACTTTTCAAATCAGAAGTGTTAATGTTTTGCACAGTTTTCACTTGGAAGTTGTGAGACATTCGCTCTTGGTTAGATGTTGTCTCCTAAGGCCATTTCCATCCAGCTACTGAGCCCGCATTTCTCTCCAGTTGGCATCTCCCTGTTCCTTTCCTCAGTTCCCTCTTAGTTCCCCTTCCCGTCCCGTCCTACTGACTCTTCCTGTTGTTTTTGTTTGTCAGTTTCAATAGTTACATCAGTCATCCCAGCAATTGCATCACTCCTCCATCTTGTAAGATACTGCACGCAGTAGGAGAGGAGTTTCAATTTTTCACCCTGGTAGTAATGGCTACTACTTAGTACTCACCTTGAATGGGGCAGTTTTCTAAGTGCTGTAACCTAAAGCATTTAGTCATCACAATAATCCCGTGAAGTAGGTACTCGTATCATCTACATGTTTGAAGATGAGTTCATTCATTCATTTTCTATGGTTGGATCAATATTATATAGACTATCAAATACCAGGGTTGCCTCCTGATACAAACAGACAATAATCCATGGTTTATATGTGTGCCTAAGCTCTCAAGTTGAGCTCAAGTAATCATGATTTTCCACAAAGAAGTATCTCCATATTGTAATTGCTTTTATGAAATATACTATTCTGTGTTATCGTCATCATCACCCACTCAGCCCTTCTGTACATTTCTGTCTTAGTCACTCACTCATCACTGAGACACCATACCCAACGCCCACAGTGTAAGGGAGAAAAGGTTTACTGTGGCTCACAGTTTGTAGATGTTTCAGTCCATATTCTGCTGGCAGGATGGCAGAGGGGCAGAGTAGAGGTGAGCTGCTCCTGGCGTGGCATCTGAAGGCAGAGAGAATGAAGGAGGGAGCCAAGGGCAGGCAGACCCTTCCAGGCCATCTGCCGTGACCCACCTTTTCTAACCCAGCTCTGCCTCTCAGCATCACCTTTAGCTATAAACTCAGCGGTGGACTAATGCACGGATGAGCATCACACTCCCACGATGCAACCACCTCCCAAAGGCCCAGCCATGAGCTTACGAGGCTTCTAGATGTGGGGGCACATCTAGATATAAGTCATAACAACTTGATTACTTGATTTTTACCAACTTACAGACCTCTGCATATCCACCCCCCAAAACTTTAAAAAATTCTTAGCCTTAGAAGTTTAGAATCATTTTATCAAGTGGCATTTACATTTTCTAGTCTGTTATGACTGATAGTCATGAATAAATTTAGTATTGTACCCAAGTACACACATCTATAATTGTAGAGTAATGGCCAATTATAGGTGTCCTAAAAACTGAAAGAATGAAAGATGGTTTTAATTGTGAGTACAGTAGAGGTTAAAAGTGACCCACTTGCAGAGTTAAAGTAAGTTTTGTTCATTAGAGCCATGACAGTGTCAGCCCCACTTACAAGCAACAAGGAGGCTATTTCTCAAATATGGTCAGTTGTTTTTTCTGAGGGAAGGAAAAGCTGTTAAATTGAGGAACTAGCAAAACCACAGCTCTGTGGTTGCAGCATTGATTCTTGTTTTAGTCTAGTGCCAGTTATGTGGACAAATGAACACCCCCCAATGCACACACACACACACACACACACACACACACATCTTCCTGATGGCTGAGCTACAGTGGAAAAGAGATTATATTCTCCACAGTAGAAAAGTGAAGACAAAAAATTCAACAATGGATAAGTTATGAATGTGAATTAGAATCTACCAGATAATTTGTTTTCATTTTTTTCCCCTGGTTTCTCTTTCCAGAGGGAAGTGAATTAATGAAGTAATTACTACGCACTTAAATAATATCCTACATTTTGATTCCTTGGTCTGGTAGTTATCACGAAAATGTATCAAAGTTACCTATCCAAATATATGAAGTAAAGAGCTGCGCAAATGCATTTGTATAAAATATCATGTTTTCCCTATTTATCCCTCCTCAGAATGTAGAATGAGGAGTAACTCTTTGTTAACCACAGGGGAAAATTCTAAAATGTAGATCCTCTTTACCCCCTTGCCATCATTGGCTCCCACAGGTTGAACATCCCTAATCTGAGAAGCTGAAATCTAAAATGCTCTGAAATTAAGAACTTTTCAGTGCTGATATGACATTCAGAAAGACTTGGACTTTGGAGTATTTTGGAGTTCTTCTTTTTAGATTAGGGATGCTCAACTGGGTCTAGTGCAAATATTACAAAATAAAAAAAAAATCTCTGAAATCTAAAACACTTCTGATCCCAAGCATTTTGTGTGAGGGATGCTCTTCCAGGTTTACCTTCCCAGGAAGGACAGATTTGAAGGAAGAAGAGTAGGCTGCACACTCCTGTGGAGAAAGCTAGGCAACAGATGCAAAGGGAAGGTAAGAACGAAGGGAACACATATATAGCTGTTCATTGTTGAGCACACTTTGTTTGCCTTAAACTTGTGAATTGAAATTTCTACAGTATTTCCAATGGCTTACAAACACTGACAGGTGTCCCCTTTGGAAAGACAGAATATAATGGGCACCTTGGAGGACCTTTTAAAATTTCTCCCTCTCTCATTGTCTTTCGTGTGGAGACTTCAGGAATAGATCACGAGTTCTTTGTATTTCTCCTGTGATCTTTGAGAATGGCCGTGGCTACACTTTACCCATCTGGTGATGATCATATGATTTTCCCCTTGCATCTCCCACACCTGCCTTCACTTCCAGTGCTCCAGTTCCCACTCCAATGTCAAACCAATGTCATTTTTTAAAGCTTGTGGGTGTTTCAGGTCTCAAAGCTGAGGGTTTGCTGGTCTTGTGCATGAAAGAGACAGATGCAGTATTAGGAAAGGTAAGCAAATGTGGACCATTTTGGATTTATATTTTAGCCTTTAATGGACACTTCTTGAGACTGAAGCTCAGATTTTCCATGTATAAAATGAGACAACTACTGTCAGCCTGCTGGGGATGTCCTTGGGCCCGCTGTCACCTTCATTTCCTGATGTCAGTCGGTGTTTATAGCTGAGATGCCCAGTATCACTGCCTTTGCTAGATCACGCCAAGTAATTGAAATATAGTCATTCTTTTATTTCTGCAAATGGCTGCTGTGTAAAGTTGGCATTATTATTTCCTGCTATAGATGCCCAAACTCAGGCTTACGGAGAGTTAGCTTGAAGAGTCAAGATTCAAACCTCACTTCTTTCTCATTTTCTGTGGGCAGTTTCTTCAAGGTCAAACCATCTGTTTAAACTGCATTATATCCTCTAACATTATCCACTACATGACTCCTGACAATTAGTCTAAATACTCCTTTCTGTGGCTGACTATTGAATGATTATTCAGAATGCCACATTTTCTGTTGGGAAGAGGTCCTAATGCTACCTTTGATTGGTCTACTGGTATACCAAACATTTGAAAAACAAACAGACAATTGCTTGAAGATTTTATAGTACAGAGTCCTTGAAATAAGTATCTTTAAGGTAAAAGTTATGAAATTACTAGACTAGCTTGCTTAGCCAATTAAATTTCTTTTTTTACAATTTAAAATTAAAAATGTTGTAGCACTTCCCATTGTAAATGTTTACAATTGTGGCTTTTTAAAAAAATAAGTACAGCCATCAAATTAATAAAAGTTGTATGTCTTAATTTATCCGTAACATTTTGTTTTGATTTTTTTTTCCCTGAAAATGAGGTTATCTTTAGAGGTGCTAGAGAAATGGCTCCAAGGAACCCAGGAAGTCACACTATTAAGAATAAATAGGAGTAGCGAATGTGGTGGTGCATACCTGTAATGCCAGCACTTGGGATGCTGAGGCAGGAGGATTGTCGAGAGTTCGAGACCAGCCTGGGCTACAAAGTGAGCTCAAGGCCAGCCTGAATTGCACAGGGAGAGCTGTATCACAAAGACAGAAAAAAAAAAAAAAAGAATAAATAAAAGCTCCTGATACACAAGTGTGTGTGCACTACATGTTATCTCACTGTTTTTTAGCTCCAACTATAATGGAGAAAAGTGTCTAGAGAACCAGGGAGGGAAGAGAACATGCAGGCTGACAGAACCTGCCCCATGCACCCGTGTACCCGAGAGGGAGCCTCACCGTGGTCTCCACCCTAGGTCCCCGAGGTCTCTTCCTCTTCATGACTCACGATGAATGTGGTTGACTTTTCTTAAGATTATTGTACATTTTCTATTCTGGCCACACTTCCGCAACTGTGAGAAGGTACTTTCCAGAGTCAGTATTTTAGACAAGGTAGAGCCAAGAGCCCCTTGACTGTTCAATTTAAAACTAGCTAATCTCAATTTGAGTGACTTCTGGTGTCACCTGCCAGACCTACAGTACCTGTAGGGGCATCTAAGACTCTGAGTGAGACATATGCTACAAGAAGCAAAGCAAGCCAGGCTTTTGGAGGCAGAGCGTGGGTGTGGAATCATATGTACACAATGACAGATGACATTTAGGTGGTGACTATAATGTGGCGTATGGCTTATAGTTGAAATCAAAGTGTGCTCCCCAAGATAATTGTGTAAAAAGCCTAATCCTTTTATTTTTTTATTTTTTTTTTTTTTTGGTTTTTCTCCAGTACCGGGAACCGAACTCACGACCTTGCGCTTGCCAGGCAGGCGCTTTGCCGCTGAGCTAAATCCCCAGCCCCAAGCCTAGTCCTTTTAAATTGTAGTTTAACTTTCATGCTTCCTTCCCTGTTTTTCCTTCACTCCTTCCTTCATTCTTTGCTTTAAATGGACTGTGCATCTCAAGTCTTTTTTAACCTTTAAATTCCTAAAATGCCAATGTGTTTTCCCATAACTTGGCTGGACTGAACTAAAATTCTCGAGGTTCCACTTTTTTCTAGTCACTGGCTCCCCATGAGACTTTGGGGTACAACCTCACTCTCCGGTGCCCCACTTTCCCATGTCTAAGAGCTCTAGATGCTGCTTCACACTACAGTGCTCTAAATGGGCCACGCGCACAAGGAGGAAGTGATGAACACACAAAGCAACAAACATGGCTCCGGGCAGAATAGTCTTGTTGTTTGCATTCTTATAAGCTTCAGTGAATGCGGTGAGCCTTAGGGTATAGCCTCAGTTGCCAGGAGTTTCTTTTGGACACAAGAGCTAGTGAGGTACTGCCCCAGCCTGTTACCCTGGATCTACCTCCTGCATCGCTGGCTTCAGCATACTTGTACCCATCTCCTCTGTATGCTCTTGCTTAGCTCCTCATTTTGAGAGCTCTTTTTTTTTGACTGAAGAGCTCTTTCCATTCTGTTGACTTGGAAAATGTCTACAAAGACTTAGCTCATAGATCAACATTACCTTCCCTGGAAAATCTTTCCTTTCCTCTTCCTCTTCCCCTTCCCCTGTTCCCTTCCCCTCCTTTCCTTTCTGTTTCCCATTCCTTTCCCTTTTCTTCCTCTCCAGGTTAAGTGCTCCCTTTTCTGTTCTCCCACCGCACCTCAATGACCTCTCTTTAAAGTACTCACAGTGGTGGAACTTTTGGTTTGCTTGACAGTTTTCCCTCACCAGACTGTGTGCCCCTCAAGGCCATTGACCCTTCCCTGTTCATCTTTGTATTTTTAGTGCTTGGGACAGGGCAAATGCTTTATGAAACATCAGTGGATGACTGAAGTATGGAAGCCACTGACGGTGAGGACTCCTGTGCATCAGAGCCAGGCGCACACAGGCAGTAAGAACAGCTCTGATGGTGATCGTGCCCTTAGCACTTTCTTTAAGATGTTGAGGAGCTGAAGAGAAATCTAGAATTCCCCTGAAGAGCACCAGTTCTGAGTAAAATCTCACAGAAGCATGTATAATTATAATAAACCTGAGGTCAGAGCTTTCACCTTTGTTAGTGTCCTTCTGGGTAAACCTAAAGAAGGGCAGAGAACTTGGAGACACAGGAATCCAAAGGTCAGAGGTGCTAGGAAAGCCAAGAGGCAGCTCCGGTTCAGAGCTGTGTGACTCTGGATCAGTGGGTTAGCCTTTCTTCCCCCATCTGTAAGGTAGGGATAAGAACAATACTCCATAGGACTGTGGTAAGAATTAAATGTGATAATGCACATAAAACGTTTTAACCATTTAGCAAACAGCTGCTATTATCATCTAGCTGGTCTTATCATTTGTCCTTTGGCTAACTGTAAGTAAATAGGCTTCCTACAGAAAGAATATGGATTAGCAATCCTACATAAAGAAAGAGAAAGGGGGCTGGGGATTTAGCTCAGCGGCAAAAGCGCCTGCCTGGCAAGCGCAAGGTCGTGAGTTCGGTTCCCGGTACTGGAGAAAAACCAAAAAAAAAAGAAAGAGAAAGGCTGATCTTCAAATAGTCTCCTATTCATCTATTGGCATCTAGGTCCATTTCCTTCTACAAACAGAGTGCCCGAGATGGGATCTTTTGTAGATAAGAGATTTACTTCTCACAGCTTTGGAGGCTGGGATGCCCATGGCTGAGGGGCCACACGCAGTGAGGAGGGCAGGAAGGCACGTGCGCGGGAGGGAGAGGGTCAGAGCTGCTTCCTGTCCTGCCGTTATGCGGTCACTGATCACAAGGGCTCTGCCTTGGCTCCTTCCGCTGGACCCCACCTCTCAACACGGACGCATGACACTTAGGCTTCCACATGAGAACTTTGGAAGACGTGCTCAGTGCTTAGCATTAGGTCCAAGCTTACGTCGCCCAGAGTCATCTTTGGCTCCTCAGGAAATAGTAGTTTTAAGCTCTTACTATGGATCTAGGAAGTCTCCTCTTTAGTCACTCTCTCTGGTTTCATATCTCATCTTTATGTTGTTAGCGTTTAATCAAAGACCTTCTATTTGGCAGATATTTAACAGATTTCAGTGGAAGGAGTAAGTGTATAAATGTGTGAATTTGCTTAATGGCAGACATTTACAGTTACCAAAAGATAGATCTCATAGTCCAGGTAGTGATATGCAAAGTGCATTCAGGTAAACATTCCATATTCTTATTCTTTTTTCTTTAAACTGCTCATGTTGGGATAATTAGTTATAAAACCTTGCAAAGCTGGTACACAGAATCCCCTTGCACCGTCACTCAGTTTCTGCTTATCCAAAGAGAGTTTCTATTATAGTACTTTGTTGTCATTTTCTAAGTACTTTATTTTCCAAACGTATTGATTTTTAAAATCAGCACATACAACTGTATATATTTATCATGTACAACACAATATTTTGAAATATACATTGTAGAGTGGTTAAGTCCAGCTAATTAATGAATGCATTACCTCACATTGTCTTTTTTGCAGTGAGAGCACTTTACACGAACTCTTAAAAATTTTCCAAAATATATGCCTGTAATCCCACAACTGTGGGAGGCCAGAGAGCGGTAAAATTAGAGCCCAGCCTGGGCAACTTAGTGAGACTCCATCTCAAAAAATAATAAGGGCTGGGGATGTAGTTTCGTTGTGAGGCCCTGGGTCTAACTAATCCCCAGAGTGTGTGTGTGTGTGTGTGAGAGAGAGAGAGAGAGAGCGAGTGGGAGAGGGAGAGAACAATATGTCATCATTTATAGCACTACATTGTATACTATATCTCTTGAACTTATTCCTTCTAATTTGAACAACGCACCCATTGACTGTCCCACTCTCCCAACCATTCCAGCCTCTGATAACCACTGTTCTATTCTCAATTTCTACAGATCAACTTTTGTGGATTCCAGAAGTGAGAGAGATCATGCAGTGTCTGTCTTTCTGTGCCTGACTTATTTCACTTAACATAATGTTCTTCAGGTTCATGTGTGTTCTGGAAAATGACAGGATTTATTTTTTAAAGGGCTGACTAGCATCCCATTGTATTTATACCACACACGCTCGCACACACACACACACACACACACACACACACACACATTGTTTTTCCATTCACTAACTGGTTGACACTTAGGTTGTTACTCTTTTTTGGCCATCATGAATAGTGCACAGTGAACACGGGAATGTAGATGTCTCCTCCATACATTTATTTCATTTCCTTTGAACATATACCAGTCAGTGGAACCGCTGGATCTTATAGTAGTTTTACTTTTTAAGTTTCTCAGGAATCTACTATGACTCATATTGACTCTCATTATTTAAGAAAAGTGTCATAGAGCCAGAAGTTATCCAAGAAAACTAATAAATATTTAGAAAATAAGCCCCAGGAAAGTAGGTTAAAAGAATGAAAACAGATGTGCTGGCCATTCCCAGCACAGGTGTTGATATCTGAATGAACTGAACAGCTCCTTCAAGTCCCTCTGGGAATACCCCAAGAAAGAGGGAACTTTAAGCATATCTGAAAATATTTAGGTTACCAGGTAGGGATGTGAGACACTAGAAAGGTTGTAGAATTTCCTTATTTGGATATTTTTAAGCAAATAGTGGGTGACTCTTTCTGGGACAGCTGGCACACTCTCTTGCCTAGAAACCAGGAGTGATCTGGGTCAGCGTGCCTTAAGCCCTGTGTGGCGATGTCCCAGAAAACAGGTCCCACGTGCTGCTCTGGTAACTTCCCTCTGCTGAGCTGCTGAGAACGAGGGACCTTCCTGGGGTTGAAAAGGAGATATTTCTGGACAAGGTCTTGCCCGCTGCTGAGGTAAGAGCAAGAAGAGAGCCTGAAGCCCCTGTGGATAGGCTGGGGAGGGGCCTGGAATCCACCTCCCGTACTTTACAGGAGACATCTCCCTCTGGCCACAGCCCCGACTGCTCGGAGTGACAGCAGCTGTTTCTTGGCTCATTTGCAATGCGCCCTAACCTGGTTCTAGTTTGTACGTGTACTCGTCAGCTAGTGCATAGGATTTGGGAACTTTTATCATGGAAGGAACTTCTCTTGATTTATGGATGAGGAAACGGAGGCCCAGAGGACACGATAGAGTCTGAGGTTACACCAGCAGGTGGCAGCCTCAGCCTCTTCACTGCCCAACTGGGCACTTTCCTCCGCTCCCTGCCTATTTCAGCTCGGGTTCCTTTGGAGATCTTCAAGTGTGTTAATTATATCCGTATTGCATGGGCTGATTGGGACTTATGCATTTGATATGTTTATTTTTTGATAAGTTGCTATGATAATGTCTTTTATCTAGTCTTTTTCTGTCCCCTATATTCTATGTTTAACCTTTTTGCATGTTCTTTTTTTTTTTTTTTAATTTTGAGAACATTTTCCATTGGGTTAACCATTTTCACTAAGGTAGCCATAATCTATGTGTTGCATTTGAAGCTTGGCATTGAACTGTGGGCTTCAGAAGGCCCAGTCTTTGTGTCCCCAGTGCTTGTACCCCCACGCCAGCAGCCAGAGGAGTGCTTCGCTGATAGCTCAGCAGAGGGAAAAATGAATGAATAACATTTGATATTGATGTGATAACTAGGCCATGATAATTCAACTTTTCCCAAAAAGATGTATTTGAAATACCCTGAGCTTTTATCAGGGGAAGTAAGGATCTTAAAGTCCTTGGGGTATGATGTGACATGTACAGTAGCTGTGGATTTTCAAAATGTTAATATCCAGAATATCACTGTTTGAAACACAGGGGTGGAGAGAGGTGCTGAAGCACTGAGAGATGTCCTCATGCTCCACCTGGTTTTGGCAACTTGTTAGAAAACCAGGGAATTAGGAGTGTGTGTGTGTGTGTGGGGGGGTAACTAGGTGATGACAGAATTGGGCTCTGTTCCCTGGCTCTACATTGCTTCAGAACCCCTTCAGTTCAGTGGACAAACCACAGAAGCTTCCAGAGCTCTGTCAAGATAATCAGGTTTAGAGTGATCTGGCCTATTGCTTTCCCTGAGCATTGACATGGCCCAGATTGTATCAGAGAAGAGCCGTTACATCTGTGCTTGAAGGGCCCTCCCTGCCTCCTCCCCTGGCCTTCCCATCCATGGCTGAGAAGATAAGAATTCTGTACCCTAAAGCAGCCTTTGGGAGAATCAGTGTACTTGCCAGAAAAGAAGAAGAAAATTTAGAGATTTTAACTTAATAAAGGATTCATAAGAGTCCCTTAAATGGCCATCTATGTTTGAGGCAGTTTATAATTTTATTTCTCTAAAATATTCATATATTAAATATATTTTTAGAACTGTTCTTTGTGTACAAATTAGGCTTTTTCTCAAAGTTCTATTCCCTTTATAAGGTCTACTTTGTAAAAAAAAAGGTGACAATATTAAGGAAAAGTAAAGCTCTTTTCTTTGGATATTTTGATATCACTCTGGCTTTGGATATGATGGTGGCACTTGGATATCACAGAGCTTTAAAAATGCGTGGGGATTTTATTTTGCTGTGGAAATCTGTATACTCTATGTTTCATTTCTTTGGTCATTGCTGTCTAATGCTAAAGATTGAAAATTCATGTTGTTGTAGCCGGTATATTTTGGATTACTCATAGGTTTTTGAAAACTTTGGAAGCTGTACAATTTCCCCCTGGGTATGCACCAGAATTACTGAGGTAGAGCTAGGAATAGGAATCCTGACTATCCAGTGTCACTTTAAGCACAGAGTCAAGTTGCAGGAAAAGTGGGGCACACTGTAAAGAGTCCCTTGTGGTGTGACTCCGGGGTGCAGATGCCCCCTGAACCTTGCAGATTACATAACTGGGCATCAGTGTACTGCATCCTGACGCTGATGAGGACAGTGTTACCGCCTTTTAGAAATGATCGAGGCCCACAAGTGTCTCACTCTGGGCAGGCCCCCTTTTCCTCCTTACTGCTTCTTTCATGACCAGTAACAAAGCCCCTCTGGGAAAGTTCCGTTCACACTCATATACTTACTTTATAGGACGTAATTCGTCCTGTAAATTCTTTAGCACTATGTTCCACAGTCAACTCCCACAGATGGTTTCTATATTCATACTTCAGGAAACTTGAGCCGGTCATTTCCCTGTCAGTATTGACCTGGAAAATACCAGCTATCTTTAAACAGACACTCAGAACTCAGTGACCTAAGGTATGCACAGGAATTGTGGCCTTTTCAGCTTTAGGAATTATTTGATTTTCTTACGATTTAAAAAGTAATCTTACAATTTAAACAAAGTGAACAACCACTACTTTCTTTGGCCAAATGTCTAGAAGTTCTACAACTATTGATTTAATAAATTTAAGTGCTTACTGAAAGACTAGTAGCTAGATATGGTCAAGATGAATGACTTGAGATTTGTCCTCTTAGATTTATTACTTGGGCAATGTTTTAGAAACAAAGCTCCAAAATTTATCCCTGATTTGCAAACTGCTTTAAAATGGTTCCTGGCAGGACATAGTTTAATGATGCTATGGGCTGAGGGTGCATCTTAGTGGGGAAGTACATGCTAGCACTGTAGAGGACCTGACTTTGATCCCCAGCACAAGAAAGAGAGAGACATTGGGAGAGATCAATCAGATAATACCTCTACCTATCTTTTAGAGGTATTGTGATGTGTGAATGAGATTCTGTTTGTTTACATAGTTAAGCCTTCAACAGTTTCTGTCTTCTTTAGCGAATCCAATGGACCAATACTTCATAGATAGACAAGGCAAATAATAAATACAACTTTAATTGATAAAAATGGATTCTAAAATAAATTCAAATGTAATAAGATATATAATTCCATGATATTTCAAACCATGTTCTCTGGAGTTCAGATCAATGAATAAGTTGTTGAGGTCAGAATATAATTTAGAGCAGGTGAATATTTTGTGTTTTTCAACCAAATATTCTCAGAGATGTTATTTTCATCTGTTTACTCTTTATGGTACTGAGTGTTTACTCTTTATGGTACTGAGTGTTTACTTTAGTTACATGGGAGGTTTATGTTAACTAAAGGATGTGTGGGGAACAAAAGTTTGAAACACTGGTATTTGTATGTGGCAGGATAGTCAGTTGGTGGGTAGTAGATGTGGATTTACAAAATTGAGTGTTATGCAATTGTGACCTGTAGATTTCAGTGTTAAAACTATTTCTTTTTCCATGCAACTGTTGGTTTCTATAGAGAATGAGTACAATAATGTAGAGTGATATAAAAATGTTAAAAAGAAAATCAATTTAAAACATCCAGTCAGAAATTGAAAATATGTTTATAAATCAGGATGTTTTACTAGAATGTCCAAAATATAATTATACTTAGAAATACTCCATCCTCCACACCTTTGCTCCATTTATAAACTCTCTACCAGGAAATTGGGTAAGTTGCAGTGGAACTCCCATTTGAACTATGCTGGGGTATGTGGATTAGCTAGGGGCTTGGAGAATATAATCCATTTTCTGTATGATTCTCTTTCTTCACACTAGAGGGCATCAGCAATGCACCGGAAACAGGAAATTGTTCAAACTCTAGCAAGTTTTTCAACAAGATAGAGAACAAAACACCTACAAAGTACCTCAGACTTCCACATAGAAATTTTTAGAGAATCAGCTTCCTTTCCTCCACTCCTAAATATGCATAGAATTTTGACTGGCTCCCTTTGAATTTATAAAATATACCTGTTGGTTTGGCCAAGCATATTAATTTAAAATATGGTCATGAGGCTATCTCTAAAAAGAACTTCTGTAGAAGTTAAATGTTTTAGTTGTTTATTGCTTTGTGATAAACTACTCAAAATTTAGAAGTTTTATCCTCTGGGTTGGCCAAGCACAGCTGGGCAATTTCTTCTCTGTTCCTTGTGATGTTGGCTGGGTCTGTGGTCCTCTGGGAGCTCAAAGGGACCAGCTCAGAATGGCCTCATCAAGGGGCTGGCAGTTATTGCTGACTGCTGGCTGGGTGCTCGGCAAGGATGGGTAACCAGAGCATCCACTTCTCCTTCACTGTTGCTTCTTCATGTGGTCTGGACATCTGACATCACGGTGGTTGGGTGCCCAGGGGTGTAATCCCGAGAACAGGCATTCCCCAAGAAAGGACGCGGAAGTTCCCACTTGTAGGCACTGTTTCCAGCATCTTGTAATAGAGCAATCACAAAATCAGCCCAGGTTCAAGGAGTAGAAAGTCAGCTCTACCTCTTGATGTGAGGAGCAGTCTGTGTATACAGGGAGAGGAGGAAGTGTTGAGCACTGTCCTTGGAGACCAGTCCCTGAGGGGTGAGCAAAAGCCTATTTCTGACTTATAGCAGTTGTAAGTCCTGCGGGATACAGAGGAACATTTCCTCATTTTATAAATGGTGTTGTTTGTATACATGGTACTCTTAAGAACCAAGAAGCATAAAAGTCATCCATGTGTTCTTCTCCTTCCAAGATCTGTTACATACAGCAGTAAAAAATGGCCAGAGGATCAGTGTCCGACGAGGAAATGATGGAGCTCAGAGAGGCTTTTGCCAAAGTGGGTAAGTAGACCTGGTACCTCGGCTGCACAGTTCTCTCCTCTATGATCGATTCAACGAAATGGTAACGAGAGCAAAATAGCAACAGTGACAAGAGACCAGAGGGGTTGGCCAAGGGCGCTGAGAGGAACTTGGTTTTGCAAGATATGCTTTAAGAAAACTGCTTTATCGAACGTGGACCATGGGCTCTGTCCCACCTGTGGCTTTTTCACAGTGCGCCCCTGAGTCTCATCCTTTATATATTGTCTGCTTCCGTTCTTTTCCTTTAGTACTATGACATGCATTCTTCCACCCTTTGTCACTGAGTCTGTGTGAACAGTTTCTATAAGTATTCTCTCAGATTCCATTGCCGAAACCTCTGTTTTGAAATATGACTCTTTTACTGTAGATGCTGAAAGTGATGCTAGGGCCCATATCCAGTAGCAGCAGGCCTCTTGTGAGACTTTTAACCCTTTCAGAAGGTCAGACCTCAACTCTTGAACCATCACTCCCCCACTCCTCACCTCCCGTCCAGCCTCCCCTGACCTCCCTTAATGCTGTGCCTAGATTGCTCTGAGGCCCCACTTTGTTTCTGCATTCCAGATACGGATGGCAATGGCTACATCAGCTGTAACGAGCTGAATGACTTGTTCAAGGCTGCCTGCTTGCCTCTGCCTGGGTACAGAGTAAGAGAGATCACAGAAAATCTGATGGCTACAGGTGATCTGGACAAAGATGGGAGGATCAGTTTTGATGAGTTTATCAAGGTGAGTATGAGATGGAGTACAAGGAGATGCATTTGAAACTTGCTCTTTAATTCAGTTTCAAAAAGCTCCAGGAGACATCACTACCCTCCTTGCTTCATCGTTATACATGCTTTCTTTTGTGATTTTCTAGACTGCTGCTTGGTTTCTAAAACTACATTATATTTTTGTAGGTTTTCCATGGCCTGAAAAGCACAGAGGTTGCCAAGACGTTTAGAAAAGCAATCAATAAGAAGGAGGGCATTTGTGCCATTGGTGGAACCTCAGAACAGTCTAGCGTCGGCACCCAGCACTCCTACTCAGGTGAGCTGTACCGGTGGGTGGGAATGGTGGTGAAGATGGTGTTGGGGGGTTGAGAAATTTGAGGGTAAAGGATCCATGCCTTCTGGGGTTACAGATTCTAAACCTGGGACTCAAACCTAAAGGGTGAAAACAAACATAAAAAGCATGACTATGGACCACCAGCTGTTTTCCTGTAAGTGAGTCATTTCTAGGAATGTGAGATAAGAGGAGCCCTAGCTCCAGGAGGGTCCAAACTAAGTGATATCATAAACATTTTTAAAATACCTTAAAGGCTGCAGTAACCCTTCTGTAAATTGCATGGACAAAATTAGCTACTTCTCTTGTCTTCCACATAATGATTTTTTTAATGCCTATTGAGTAATCAAAAAACCATGTTTTCATTGATTTGCAAGAAAGTGGTACATTTATTCTGGAGGCTGCCATCCAACAGCCTCAATGGAAACTTTTAAATAGTCCAAACAGTATAGTTAGCCAACATTTCCCAAACTGGGTTCTTTAAAACATTAGTTAATCAGTTTGTGGTTAGATATTGCCTACATTTTATAGGTAAATGGATGCAACTAGAAACCATACTCATAAGTGAAATAAATCGGACCCTCATGTGTGAACATTGTATTATCTCCCTAGTGTAAGAACCTGAAAGAGTAAATAAAACCCAAAATGTACAATAGATAATATGAAAGGGAAAGAAACTGCTCAAAGGAAGGAACAACTGAGATGAGGGAAAGCAGAAAAAGAAAGAAGGGGAAAAAAAAATATATATATATATGTATGGATAGCTGGGATAACTGTACTGCTGATGTCTAATGGCTTATTGAAAGGAACAGTTAATGCTTAATTTTTTACATTTTTTTTTACCAATTTTGTATGCTTATATCTGTTAACCTGAACAACTAATTTGAAGACAACAATATGCAATATAACAACCATTGGTGAATTCCTCCCATCTTGTCTAGAGAAACTCTGTATCACTTCTAATGTTTCTTTTGTTTTTATTTGTTATTCTGTTTAGTGATTTGATTAATCTTGCATTCTTACATCTGGTAATCTGAGCAACATAGTTGAAGATAACAGTATGTAATATAACGGCTACTGTTAATTACTATCATTTTGTTCTGAAACCCTGTATCATTTTTATTGTTTTTGCTTTGTTTTGTCTTTGTTTACATTGATGGTAGTTTACTAGTGTTCTCTTTAAAATAAAAAAATATTGCCTATAGTTGCTAAGGCAAAGTTTACTCTTTTTGTTACACTGTGTTTCCTAAGTTTTTGTGCATCAGAATTTCTCTGAGGGACACTTGTTTTCAGCAACACACAATTTGGAAAATGCAGTACTAGGAAATAAGGCATAATTAGAAGTTCTACTAAAATTTTAAGAGAAACTCCTGGCAGCTTTACTGATAGGAAAGGGAAATTACATCACGAGTACTTAGTTTCACAGAATTTCATTATAGTTGTATAAAGAAGCTCACAAATATTATAAGGATTGCCCATGGGTATGCAAGATTTAAGTCAGCAGGGGTATAGGCAGACCCCCAAGTTTCATCCTGTAAGCATTAGGCCACATTTATATTTAAATTATAACTATATAAACATGTTTATTATTTCTACATATGAAAATATAAATGTATATTTGCTTCTAAGTATAGTATATATGCATTTTTATTGTTTTGTTCTAAATCTGCTTGGTATATTTTTTGACTTGTAAAGAACATAGATTTTGTGTCTTTTTTCCCCAAATGATCTGAGACGTTTAAATGTCAATAAACAGTGAGACAGTAAGGTAATGGGCTGGGTAACCTTGTAATGTGACTTCTGGGCTTGAGCATCTGAGGTCCTGGTGGATAATGTTTCTATCACATTTTCACCTTGCAAATAAGCCACTTTAATCATTTACTTGCAGAGGAAGAAAAGTATGCCTTTGTCAACTGGATAAACAAAGCCCTGGAAAATGATCCTGACTGTCAGCATGTCATCCCAATGAATCCAAACACCAACGATCTCTTTAATGCTGTTGGAGATGGCATTGTCCTTTGGTAAATAAAACTTCCTTCTTAGTTTCCAAAGAATTGCCCATTTTGTGCAATGTCAACAATTCACTGTATGTGTCCTAGGCCTACTTCCTTTGGTGCTCAGCTGTACTAGGAATGCTTTTGTGGGCTTTCATTTGGCTAGGGCCAAAGAGAAAACCAGTCTCAGCAGCAATTTGTAATGAAAAATATAAAACTGTCACTGCTTGGATGGACAGGGGAATATAGAGATGAGCAGACACATAAACATCCAGTAATACAGTCAGAAACAATTATTTTGTTTTTGTGGTAGTGGAGATTGAACCTAGGGTCTTCCTCTGAGTTATATATCCCTGATGTTTTTTAATTTTGAGTTAGTGTCTTGTTAAATTGCCCAGATTGGGCTCAACCTTGCAGTCGTCCCTCCTCTGCCTCTGGAGTGCTGGGGTTACAGGTGTGCGCCATTACACGAGACTAGAGGCGGCTATTTTTGGCATATGTGCTGCTCTGCTCCATCTGAGCACTCTCCCGTGGTAGCCCATAGCTTTGAGAACAGCAGCAGGGGGATTGAAGTAATCCAGGGCAAGCTAAGCTGAGGCAAAGGAGTTTTGAGTAGTACACAGAAATATACCAGGAAATAGGGAGGGCACGTGGCCAGGGGCAATGTACTCTCTTCACAGAAGGCCTCCAGACAGGGATGGTCATTTCAGGTTAGTGTCTTTAAAACTGCTTCTCTAGCTCTCGTGTCAGCAGCTTCTCCGCATTCACAGACCATTGCATCAGTGAGGTGATGATGGGAGGCACTTAGTATGCAGTGAGCACAGGGATTGAAGGGAAAAATGGGCAAACAAGATCTGAGTCTCTCTCATCTGCTTCAACCACAGCAATTCTGCTTTGGGTATTTTATCTATTAATCATGAGATTTTATTTTTAAGAGCTTCTGCTGCTAAACATGAAATAAAAATAAAACTCTAAGATCAAGTCCTGCTTTATTAGTCTGGCACCCAACATACACCGTGGTCTTTCCTCCACCTCCTTGGAGTTAGTTGTACTCCCCAGGCCCCAGCCTAAGGTACTGAGAGGACCTTGACATGAGTGAGGGCTCCAGCAAAAACAACTCCCGTCCCCATGTACTCTGCAGCTGGGGCTTTGCCTTTTCTTTTCTTTTTCTTTTTTTTTTTTTTTTTTTTTTTTGAGACAGGGTCTCATTATGCAGTTCAGGCTGCCCTTGAGCTCACTTTGTAACCCAGGCTGGTCTCAGACTCACAATGATCCTCCTGCCTCAGCCTCCCGAGTGCTGGCATTACAGGGGTGTGCTACCACACCCGGTTCTTTTCCTTTTTAAGAATGGCCTTCTCACCCTTTCCTTCTGTGCAAATCCATTCACCATGATATTTTCTGGCCTATCCCATCTTTGAGTGATCTCTTCCTCTATGGAATTCTTAGAGAACATACCATTTGAATACTGTGGGAATTACAGTCTCATAATGTTCTGCTTTGGACTGTTGCATAGCTTTTCACAGCCATATATTTAGTCTCTGTAATTGGGCTTGAAGCTTTTCAAGGAAAGAGATACAGTATATGTTTTTATCTCCCTCTCTCCTTCACCATCTCCAGAGCTTCACTAGTTTAGTACTGGTTTCATATTTCTCAAATGATGATTTTAGGAGATTATTTTGTTTTAGTTGTTGTACAGTGCCTTTTATTTAAATATACATATACATGTGTATGAACATATACAAGCAAAATTATGGAAATATACTTCAAAACGTCAATCACATACAAAATGGTAGTTTAATAACTGTTAAGAAAAACTGTTAATGCCTATTTCTCTTCTCATTAAATGGAAATAGTCACAGTCATAATCGTCACTTTTTATCTTGCTATTATTCCTTTTGGTTGTTTCTTTAAATAAGCTGGAGGTGACCTAAGGGAATTTATTTTTTAGGTCCTGTTTTACTAACCTGGGTAAAATCAGTTTTTCACAAATAATTGCTTGCTTTGGATATTTAATCAATGTATTAGATACTCGGTTGGAGGAACTGATAAAGCTCTGGTTGAATACTGACTAGAGAAGGATATGAAAAAGCAATTGGATGCTGAGTTAAAGGTATTGATGAGGTACTAAATCAAAATGTAGGCACTGTATAAGCTCAGCAGTGTATCTGTAATCTTTTATACAGTGAGTACAGTTCTCATGGCTAGGAAGTTAGAAGTATTCATGGGGGAATTTGCTTTGCTTATCTACCTAGAACTTCCTAACATGCTAAGGGAACCGGGGTACTTTTGCAGCTTTTTAGGTGAGCAAATGAAGTGGGATCCTATATTTTACCTCAGTGTATTACTATGGCTTTAGGAACATTATCTTTTCTCACAGATAGTTTGAATCTAGACATAGTCACGTGGATGATTTTATGTCTGAACACTGACTACATAGATTATGCTGCCAATATGTTCAATTATAGTATGGCTAGAATTTGAACTCAATGGTACTGGGCTTTGTTACTCAGAATCCTGTCTTCTTTCATTTAATTGTTTCTCCTTCAGTAAGATGATCAACCTGTCAGTGCCAGACACAATTGATGAGAGAACAATCAACAAAAAGAAACTCACCCCTTTCACCATTCAGGTATGTCTCGCCCCCTCCTCTTAATGTATGACTGGCTTGGAAGCAATAAACACCGTCACTGCTGAGCCACCTTTTTGCAGGAGTTCAGACATTCCTCAGACCCAGACTTTGGGCTGGTGACTTGTTATAGCTAGTGGGGATAGAAGGACACATTTCCATATGGTCTTTTACTAACACAGCAGGTAAGAAAGGAGGTGGGCGGGTGTTAGTAGTTGGGTGGTCACTTAGAAATAAAGTTCACATTGGCTAAAGTTTGGCCTCAAACTTTCCCTAGCAATTTATCTTTGAGTTGATGCCAAATACTTAACATTTAGCTGAAGAGATGAGCTTTTCCAAGAAGTGAGAGGGTGAAAACCGGGAAGTGCTCTGGCAGCCTTCACAGTGATGCTGGCCACAGCCACAAATGTGATAAATATGACTTGCTTTTATTCCTTCAATCTACTGATTAGCTGGAAGAATAACCAGCAGAAAGTAAGCTGTATATATGTCTTATGTTTCAATGTTCTAGCAATATTGTAATGTTCTTGCTCAGAAACCATCTCTTATTTCCTAAGTCATGAACAGTTCAGTATCTCCTGTTTCAGTTTGAGGGACCCTCTTTACTTTTTAAACAGAAGTAGTAACCTAATTGAGAACAGTGATTAAATAAATAGGGAAGCAGTGAATGTTATATATATTCATAATGTTGACCATAAGTAGAAGCAGCATTTTTCATTTACCATTTGAACACTAGGATAAAAATCCTCAATTCTGATGGCCTTTGTTTTATTTTCATCATAAAAAATTCAGTATGTCTCTGACACAGACATCTCCTCCTCATCCTTTATGGATCTAAGAATAGTACATAGACTCTAGGTTGAAAACTTTATTGGCTGTACTCCAACTGTGTGTGCTACATACATGCACTGTTGCTGGTCATAGGAACCTATAATCTCTCTGTGTGTGTGTGTGTGTGTGTGTGTGTGTGTGTGTGTATGTGTGTGTACTCAAGTTTCCTAGGTACAATGGATATTCAGTAAGTTGTCCTATTAAAAACTCCTCCATCTTTTCCAGGAATTTTTTTTTTATCTTTTTCATTCCCACAATACCCAATCTGCAAGTCAAAAAGCTATTCTGTTGCTTTTATGACCTCAATTTATATCAACAATTGTCTTATTAACAATAGCCAGTGACAGGGCATGACTTCCCTCAAAGGTGCCCCTTTCTTTCTGGCCAATGCAGAGGTGCAGTGTGTAGTCTTCTTCACAAAGCTAGATGAACAAAGAAATGACTCATTAATTTCCTGCTGGCCAAGAAGGGCCTTCCGCTCAGTGATGATATGATCGCATGGTCACTGCGCAAGCTCTGTGCCTCAGTTACTGGATTTTCTCCTCTTGGCACGGTATTTCCACTGCTCTCCCTCAGAGTTAAAGCTAGCGAGGACCATGCCTACGCCTGTGAACATTCCAAAACAAAGGCATTGCTCTTTCTAATTAGCAGTCATCATTTGGCATCTGCAAAGCGACAGACTCAAACTTACACACTTTCCTCCCTCAGGAAAATTTGAACTTGGCTCTGAACTCTGCCTCTGCCATCGGGTGCCATGTGGTTAACATAGGAGCTGAGGACCTGAAGGAGGGGAAGCCATATCTGGTCTTGGGACTTTTGTGGCAAGTCATCAAGATTGGGTTGTTTGCTGACATTGAGCTCAGCAGAAATGAAGGTAAGAGCAAAGTCTCAAAGCTGTGCGTGGCCTGGCTTCTTGTTAATGCCTGTGCTGGGGACTGGAGGAGGAGGAAGGTGTCAGGAAATCTCAAGTTTGGACAACCGCACAATTGTATTGAATCCGTGATATTAATGTAACAGATTCTATCCACAGAAACCAGACTGTAAAAAATGACAGAGCACTGTTTTGTTTCCATGTGTAAATAAGGAAGGGAAGAGGGGTTGAAGGGAGGGCAGGGGAATGGGAATTCAAAAAGAATCAAGTTATATCATGTACAGGTGCAAATTCCTTATAATGAATGTGATCATTATGTATACATAAAATGTACCACTAAACTTAATTAATTAAAAAATGACAGACCGAAAGCTTTTTAGGCCCACAGCCTAATAGTAATGCTTGGTTAGAGCGTACGGCTCGGTCTGTCTGGGACTTCACCCTTGAGAGCGTTCTTTTAGAATCACTTTGCCTTTTAGACACTTTCTAGCAAGTAAGACTGGTTCTAACTTGTATTTTGTGAGGCAGGTCACATTCATGTACTTCCATATAAGCCCCAGTTTGAGAGAGACTTGGTTTATTTCTCATAAAGACTACAGAGGGAGATATGGGTAGACAGTACCAAATTGCATTTATGTGGGATAAATAACACTAGAGAGATAATGTACATGCTGATGAGCGTAGTTAATTATATGTTGGTGATTTTCAAAAAAAGTAGCTATTTAGGTACTCGTACCAACAAGAGTAAAGGAGACAAAAGTTAACTCTATGACGTGAAGCGATATTAATTTGCTTGACTGCAGCAGTCATATCACTGTGTATATCAAGATAAGTACATAAAGGCAGTTTATATATTTTAAATATATACAGTAAATATAAAAAATTAGAAAATGACTAGAGAAAATTACACCTGGGGTTTTGAAAGTCTGAACTAAAGGTCAAGCCGGCAGCCTTTGTCTTCTCTCACCATCCTGTCCATATTTAAATAGGGGCATCACAGTTGCTTAAATAGAGGTAGCAGACCTTGGTAAGGCCCACAGAAACCACACTGTTACCTTTTACCAAAGTGAAATATATAAGCAAATCTTAACCTTCAGTTACACATATTTTTATTTATACGTTCAAATCACAATCATGAGGAAACCTGAGAATTCAGTTTAAAACCAACATATTAATCATAATATACAAGAGCAAATAGAGATCTTAAAGCCCAGGAAAAAGAATATTGATTTGTAAATTCAAATCAGCTAAATTTAAACCTTCTAACTGAGCAAAAAATATTTATCTGGGGAAAACAGAGGAGAGCTGCATACAGTGTTGAGTTGCTATAATTATAAGCAGGTAAGGATTTGAAACATAAAACACCTATAGGATGAGCCAAGAAAACACTATCATTGCAAAATTGATCTCTTAAGAGCAAAAGTGTTGTCAAGTCATAAAACGTGGTTTCACTGATCCAGCAGAGCATTCTGGGCTAGTATTCAAGGTTATTCTTTTGGTTGTGTCCTTGTGTCCTTGGGCATATTGCTGAGATTCACTGGTGTCTTGTCTTCTCCATCTAGAAAATGGGGATAGTAAGTGAGCTCACAATAGTCCAAGCTTCTTTTAGGAAATAATGCTGGAGTGTTTGTTCTGTTGAAAAGGTTATTAGCACATTTGCCCCAGAGAGCTACTGCTGCTGTCTTTTGCTTTCCAACAGAGCTATGAAAGTTAAGACAAATCCCCCCAAACATCCCTTGAATTTATTTTTGTTTCGTTTTTGTGCTTCCTCAGCTCTGATTGC
Source organism: Chinchilla lanigera (assembly GCF_000276665.1). NCBI lineage: Eukaryota > Metazoa > Chordata > Mammalia > Rodentia > Chinchillidae > Chinchilla > Chinchilla lanigera. Next base: position 3,837,208 of record NW_004955518.1, on the reverse strand, counting down.
TCTTTTGAGAGAAGGAGAGAGCCTGGAGGATTTGATGAAGCTCTCACCCGAAGAACTCCTGCTGAGGTGGGCTAATTACCACTTGGAAAATGCAGGCTGCAACAAAATCAGCAACTTCAGCACTGATATCAAGGTAGGAGGAAAGTGGTTTGAACATGACTGCCTGGCAGGAAAGGGGGATTTAGTGTTAGAGGAAGCACAGACACTGAGCTTTGTGTCTTGAGAAGCTCTAGGGTTAATGTGGTCTTGTTTGGGAGCTGCTCAGTGTCCTCAAGGGTTCAGCTGCTGCTCTAGTTCTGGGGCACACACACCATCCGCCCAGGGTCTTAGTGCAGCATCTGAGGGAGGAGTCTTGTTTGAGGTTTGATTATCAGGGTAAGACAGAGCAATGGAAAGAGATAAGACTCCTAGGGAGGGACACCTTGTAGTGATGGGGATCCCTTTTTTAAAAATTAAATGAGAACGACTGCCCTAATTACGCTAATGACAGCAACCACAGTGTCTACATATTAGACATTGATCTCATTGCGTTATACATGCATTGATTCATTGAATTCTCATGAGATGCTCTGAGGTAAGGCTTATTATTCTCCCGTCTTACAAAGAAACTGAGGTAGAGTTTCACAAGGGTCAGGCTGAAGGAAGCACACACTGTGGTTTTCAAGTTCAAGAAAGGCTCCATGCCAAAGGGAGAGGAGACAGCTCTTGCCTTGGTAACAGGTGGAGCAACATAGAAAGCTGAAGGAGCAGTTCAAGAGAGTTCAGAAGCAGTCTCCACAGGGACCCTCGGGAGATGCTGGGACGTAACACGAGGGAAGTATTTTATTACTCCTTCATAAGTTGATGGAAACCTTCTCCAGAGAGAGAAAGGCAGAGGAAAGATCATGTGACCAGCCAAGAATCCACCTGGCTGGACAAGGTGAACTCACTGGTGTCTAAAACTCAGGACCTCCAGGCACAGAAAGCTTCTAAGTGGAAAGTCCTCCCATTCCTTATGATCTAAGCTAAATCCATTTTTCTAGCTGTATAGTTTTCATTGCTTATCAACATTCTTCTAGCAGCACCAACCAAAATGGGTTTCACAGGCCTGGACCTCATCTGCCTCTGTGCCCAGCAGTTAAATTCTGCAGTTGCTGGAAAACTTTTCAACCCGAATTAGGATACATGAACTTAGCTGTCCATTTACCTGGGTTCCTATCACTAAAAGCCTGTGTTCTGTTTTGAGAAGTACAATATCTGTCTGAGACAGGACCTGGCGAGCTGGGAGTTTGTGCAGTGACTGCGCCTGTCCTCATGGAGCAGCGGGGGGATCTGCTATAATGTGTCTGAGCAGCCAGTACCTTAGAGTACCCTTTGATCACATAGAATGGAGACAATGTGGGGACCCAGTACCTATATCCAATGTGTTATAGCTAAGCTTAAATACTTTTCCGGGTTCTAGAGGAACATTAAGTATAACCGTTACTGTAATATTTCTCCATGTATGAAGACTGCTTGTTAAAGCTTCAGCCTTCAGTCTTTGAAATCTTTACTTTTCTTTTGCTGATTGTGCATTTAAATGTGTTTTTAAACTCTGCTTTAAACTTCTGCTTCCTTTTTCTGTCACTTTTTTTTAAAATTAAACCTTAGCTGACTGACTTCTACAGCAATATAAAGGTATATATATTTTCCTGTATACAATTAAATATGTAAGTTGCTTTTCTCACATAAGAAAAACACAATAATATCTGCTTCTTTGGGTTGCCTTTTATGTGTCTTGTATTTTCAATTGTTAAACTTCATTAAAAGGAGAAAACAAATAAAGTATGTAACTGGACAAGTAGAACATCCAAATTAGTGAATGCTTCTAGCTTTGTTAATTAAGTTACATTCCTAGATGACAATGGAATAAGAGATAAAATGTTTGCTTTTGGGAAATTATTGTCATGCTAAGCATGTAATTAGCCGTGCTGTTTTGCAATTGTCATTTCTTAATTTTTCACAGGACTCAAAAGCTTATTACCACCTGCTTGAGCAGGTGGCCCCGAAAGGAGATGAAGAAGGTATCCCTGCTGTGGTTATTGACATGTCAGGACTCAGGGTAAGGACACATCCGCTGGTGTGGTTAGAGAACATGACACTGCCATTGTGTTGGTTGTTCCGTTGTTCTGCATGACCCTACTCTGGAGTTCTGCTTGAATCCTGGTGAAACTATTAAAAAACTCTTAATAGTTATAATTGGGGAAAAGTGAATCTGGAAACACACAAATGCTAATTCAGTGCCATCTGCCACGCTAGGCACTTATCGATATGCCCATCATTTCAACACCAACTAGATCTGAGTATTAAAACTTCAGATTTTTAAAATTTTGGTTTTATTTTAATTTTAATTGACAATAACTAGACAAATGTAAGGAGTACACGGTAACATTCTGATACCTGTCTCCATTGGCTAATGGTCAAATCAAGAATATATTCTTCAGTTTTGCCACCATGTTTGACATTGATCTTGAGAATTCGTCTTGTCAGTTTTTGTGCTTCATTTATTTAACATCATTGAAATGAAATCCAAGGGTGTACTATTGAAGTTAGCTCCTTCCTAAGTGAGAAATAAAGTTAAATGAGAAGTAAGGGCCATCAAATGTGCAATGTATAGTATTATCTGGTAAAACATCAATTGAAGAAATCTAATTTAAAATTCTGTTTTCTGAACATTGTGGTTTTTTAGAGTTTATAAACATTAGGCCATATTTGACAAAATTTTAGTCTTATAAGAGCCTGTTTACTAATGACTAGAGATTCTCTAGAATCATTTGAATATGTGGAGTGGTTCTCAGTTTGAAGTCTGAAAAAGCCAAATTGATATTATATATTGATTTTATGTATTAGTGACAAGAAGTAGGTTAACTGACTGATACTTGTTTTGTCTTTGAAGTACACCAGTTCAGTGTAGGATAAGTGATTATATAATCAGATATTGACAGTTCTTACTGAAATTTGCACGTGGTTTTTATGAATTAGAAATAGTATAAATTATTAAATAAACTTTTTGGTAAACAAAACCTCATGAAGTCTGTGCAAGAAAATAATACAAAGGAAGCTTGATGGCTAAAAATAATTAAAATCAATATAAATGGAAAGAGTGCAGAATTTGCTGAATTTCTTTACCAACAGAGCAGCCAACCAACCATTCATCTCAGATGGTTCTGGATGGAGAGGAAAAGTCTCAGGCCTGGGGTTATAGCTCAGCGGCATAGTGCCTTGCTCGGCAAGCACAAGGTCCTAAATTTAATTCCTGGTACCAAAAAAAAAAAAAAAAAAAAAAGAAGTCTCAATTACCCGACTTCTGAGATACCTCTTACGTGACCTTTCAGTCTGGGTGCAGGGTACATAAGCAATGGCATGCTGTGATCAAGTGTCTACCTGAGATAAACCCACAGGTGTCAGTGAGATCTCCATTTCCTTTTCACATGACTCACCTCTGTGTTGTGCTTGGAACTGTGGCCCAGCCTTGACACATTCTTTTTCACTGCAGGAGAAAGACGACATCCAGAGGGCAGAATGCATGTTGCAGCAGGCAGAGAGGCTGGGCTGCCGGCAGTTTGTCACAGCCACAGATGTGGTCCGGGGGAACCCCAAACTGAACTTGGCTTTCATCGCCAACCTCTTTAACAAGTACCCTGCCCTGCACAAACCAGAGAACCAGGACATCGACTGGGGGGCTCTCGAAGGTAACCGTAAACCAGTTGCTTAAAATGTTTGGAAAAGCACACACAGCTCTAATTCAATGACCATTCAAACTCTCCTCCTGAGCAAATGTAAACCCTCATATGTGTAAGCAGCCCATCAACTGTATGATATACAACAAAGAGAATAAATAAATTAGTCAAGTCCATTATAGCCAAGCAAGAATAATAAAATATGATTATACCACATACATAGGCTTTATCCATTGTTAAAATTTAAGTCTTCTAGAGAAGACAGTGCATTTAATTATTGGTTAAATAAATCCTGAGCTCTAAAACCCTAGCTTATGTACTTAATAAACTCTGTTAATTTCTAGAGGAAAAAAATGAACACCACTCACTACCTAAGGTGGTATTTAATTTATACTAGAATATACTTACTGAGGTTTTCGTTTTTGTCTTGTTTCTTTGATTAGATTCTTAGAGACATACAAAAAATATTTTGAGGCAGAATCCTGACAGTTATATCTTAGGTTAACATCCTGAGATCGGACAAAGCCCATATAGCTGTAGTCAGTTTCTAGTCAGTTTCTTTCAACAAAAGTGCCAGAAATGTTTCCTCAGCTTTTTTTTAATGTACAAATTAAAACAAAAAAATAGTCAAAATTAATATTGAATGAACACCACAAAAGCAAGGAAATCTAGGTTTAAATATTGATTGATTCTTTTCCAAAATATATTACTCTAGTTGGAAATGCAATATCAACCTCTGTGCAACACTGCTGCATTTACATCATTGACAAGCAATGGTCAGGGCTCTATTCACTTTGTTGATCTCAAATGTGTATATCAGTCTGGGTGCAGGGTACATAAGCAATGGCATGCTGTGATCAAGTGTCTACCTGAGATAAACCCACAGGTGTCAGTGAGATCTCCATTTCCTTTTCACATGACTCACCTCTGTGTTGTGCTTGGAACACATCACCATTCCAGCTGCCCTTTAGGACACTGAAGTTTGGTCCTTAGCTGTCCTCTGCCCCCCACTGTTTTTCTATCCTACCTCCCATTGCATCTGCTGCCTTTTAGAAATTCTCCATTTTCTTTAATAACATCTGGTTTTCTTTAGTCATCAAACCTGAAGACCTTGGGTTCCACTCTGTCTTTCTCTCCTTAATCCTTTAATTTATTAAATCCACAAATATTGACACTTCTTCATTTAGAATGTCTTCTAGATTGTTATTTTCCCTTTTCTCTGTTCTTTTGAACTCATATTACCTTCTACACCAATTATTTTAACAGGTATTAGGAACCTATTCCTTCATTTGTCAAACACTTGAGTGTCCTCCCATGCTAGTTCCAAACACTGTGCTCTCTGCATGTTTAATTTAAACACCTATCCCCTTTCAGTAATTCTGCACTGCTGCCGGCACATCCCAATATAGTTTTCATTATACATCTGCCTTGCTCAAGAACTTACTGTAGTAACAAAAAGAACCCATGATGATGAACATTGTCCAATAGGTCACCGCAAATCTGCTGCCCGCATTCAAAGATCCTCAATTCTGTTTCCAGCGTCTGGACAGCCTTATCTTTGTACACTGTTGTATAGTTCCCCACCTAATCATTCCTGGCATTCTTAGTGAGACTTGCCTGTGCTTCCTTTGCATTTATACTTACTCCCAATCTCCTACTTTTTCCTCATTAATATCCAACTTCAATTAGCCCTGAAAATCAAGCTTAAATTCCACCTCCAAATTTAGCCCATTACTATTCTTTCCTTTGTCTCTACTTGGATAGCAAATATGTCTTCCTCCTATTGTCTCTTTCTCTAGATTCTCTGGTCTCTATTTGGTGCTCAAGAGTTATTTTTCCAGCAAGAATACCAGTCTTTGAGGCCAACTCTACCCAGTTAGTCTATAAAGGATCTTTCGTGTACTAATAAAAGCTATGGAAATACTTGTTGAATTGAAATAGCAACCCTCATCCACATCCAATATTTTATTATTTTCATTTTACTTTCAGTTTTTATTGAAGCCTTTTGTGTTAAAAATTAGGTAGTATAAATGGCCTATCTTGTAGGAGTGCAAAAGATAACCAGTCTTCATTCATCTAGGTGAAACAAGAGAAGAGCGGACGTTCCGGAACTGGATGAACTCACTGGGCGTAAACCCTCGAGTGAATCATTTGTACAGGTAAGAACAGTCAGAAATTCACTCCTGCTGTGAGATACAGAGTCCTCGAAGATCGTAGAATTTCCAACACTGTTGTGGTATCCACCTATCCTCAAAACGTGTGTCCCTTGATGAGGGCGAAAGGTGTTGGACGTTCCCTTGGGAAACTCCCCTCACTGTGTTTAATTCACAAGTAAGACCTCAGCAAAATGACAGATTTAATGTATGCACTAAGCCTATAGTCCTCTTACAAACAGGCAAGAAAAAAATTAGTTTTGAATTGGCAGTTAAGTGTCCCCTGTGCTATTTGTGAAAGCCATGCCTCTTTTCCCGAAGTCAACTCATTACACCCAGGGAAAGTAAGTTCCCCAATTTCTCTACATCATAATTTCTTCTTCTCTAAAGATGAAGTGACGCTTTTTTTTTTTTTTAAGATGAAGTGACTCTTATCAATTCTGCGAGGTTATTATTATTGTTGTCAGAGCTAATATATAAGGAAGTACCTGGCCCGCTGTAGGCCCTGAATAAAATATTGGATATCTGAACGTTCTTTTGTTTGTTTTGTTTAGTGACTTATCAGATGCCCTGGTCATCTTCCAGCTCTATGAAAAGATTAAAGTCCCAGTTGACTGGAACAGGGTAAACAAACCGCCATACCCCAAGCTTGGGGGCAATATGAAGAAGGTAAGCAAGGACTATTCTGATATTCTAAGAGGCAGATGAAGACCGGAAAGAGGTTGTGTGAATACTTTATCAGGCAGTCAAGTTCAGATAAGCAGTGTTTATCCACCGGTCAAGAACCTAAATAGTTTATTAAAGTGAGTCCATTATTTCTTATTTATAATTCCATATTGGATGTCTTTAAACATTATCGTGTAAAAATTCTCATTAAGATAATTAGAGCAAGCAGAGCCACAGGGTTTCTCCCTCCCAGCAGGATCCTCATTCTAATTTTCTAAAGAATTGGAGCTTTGTAGTGACAGCTTTGTACTGACAGGTACAGATCGTTGGTGTATTGTCAACACAGTGGGAACATTGTTTGGCAACAGGGTTGGCACAGCCATTTCCCACCATTTCTCATCCGTGTGACCCTTAATGATCCATGAGTAGCCACAGGAATATCTGACCTACATGTTCATCCACTATGTGTATGTAAGATGGAGAATCCAGATTTTCCATGTCCATCTCCATGAATTCAGCTCTTTCAGAAATATTACAGACAGGTACCTGAGGATCATTGTCTACTTATGCAATGTATATAGCTACGAAAATATTCATAATAGTGAATTCATTCTAGTTTTGCACTTAAGAGTACACTATGAATATTTCGGATAGAAGTAAGGGGTTCTATTTGAGGAAACATGGGAAATCCTCCTTTAAATAATTGAGAATCCCAGGATTGCAGAACCAATTGAGACTTGAGATCATTCAATCAGACCTTAATTTTTTCAGTTTTATCTTTATTTTTTGTTAATTTGTTTGGTGTTTTTCATTGTCAAAGTGATGACGTTAAATTGTTTTCTTTCTCTTCAATAGCTTGAGAATTGTAATTATGCAGTGGAATTGGGGAAGAATCAAGCTAAGTTTTCCCTAGTAGGCATTGGTGGGCAAGATCTCAATGAAGGAAACCGCACTCTGACGTTGGCCTTGATCTGGCAGCTAATGAGAAGGTAGTGCATTCATGAGAATGACTTTTATTGGCTGGCTTATTTGCCTAGAAATATACTGTTAAGTTTTTAGGAATGTGATTAAATTAAACCACCATACCCAAAATTTTGTTTTAAGCTAAACTTACTAAGAAAGACATCCTTTTTGTTTTCCTATTTTTTTTTTTTTTGTCCTTCAAATTTTATTATTTTTACTTCTGGTATTTTACAAGTGTGTCATGAGGTTCATACACATTTTGGGTTATTGTTTCATTTTAATGAATCACACCATCATTATAGAGTGATATTCTTTATGGCTGATGATATTCTTTTCACTGAAATTTATTTTTTCTTATATTAATATATTTACCACTGTTTGGTTTTGATTGATGATTAACATGCCATATCTTTTTCTACCCTTTTACTTTTGTTTTTTGTTTTTGTTTTTCTTCTGGTACCAGGAATCAAACTCATGACCTTGCGCTTGCCAGGCAGGTGCTTTGCTGCTGAGCTAAATCCCCAACACCCCCTTTTACTTTTAACTGATGGTGTAAGTAGCGTTACCTTTAAAAGGGCTTGAAGAACGATGGGAAATGATGTGTATTTTCCTCCATAATTCACCATTTCTGTGTTCCTCCTGTATAGATTAAGATTTACATCTGGCATCACCTTTCTTCTACTTGAAATATTTCATATAGCACAACTCTGTTGATGAATTCTTTCAGCTTCTATATGTCAGATTCTTTCATTTTTATTTTGTACAGAATTCTAGGCTGGTAGTTTTTTTTTTGTTTTTTTTTTCAGTACTTTGGAGAAGGTTTTCATTCAAAATCTATTGTCACTCTTCCAATGAAATCTATTGTTTCCAAGAAAATCTATTATCACTCTTTTTTGCGCCTTGTGCAGTATGTCTTCTTTCTCTGGCTGCTTTTCAGATTTCTCTTTATCACTGGCTTTAAGCAGTTTGATTATGCTTCAGATTTGTTGAATTTATTAGATTTGGGGGTTTAAAGTTTCTGTCAAATGTGAGAAATCTCTGGCATTTATTTCTTCAAAGGTATCTTCTGTACCTACCCAATCCTGTTTTTGAGATACCAAGTTCACATATAGGTCATTTGAACCTGTCCCTGAAGTTACTTATGTGTTATTTATTTATTCCATGTTTCCTCTATGTTTCATTTTTCTCTCAACATTTCATTTTGTGTGTGTATTGCTGTCTTTACTTCACTAATATCTCTCCCTCCCACATGTTTTATGTTCTATTAACCCCATCCAGTGTATATATTTTATCTGTATAATTCCATGTCTATAAATTTTGAGTCTTTTCCATTTGTCCTCTTTCCTCCATCTTCTTGAACATGTAGAATATAATTGTAATAACTGTTATTTCTTGTTCTATGTCTACTAAACTTTTATCCTCAATATGGCATATTTTCTGATTTCTTTTTACATTCCAGACACTGTAAACTTTTCCTTGCTGTGTAATGGATATTTGTATATTTCTTTCAGTATTCTTGAAGTTTGTCTGTGCCAGAGTTAGGTTACTTATATCTATTTTCATCCTTTGAGTTTAATTAATCTAGAGCTCATTTTGTTTCTTATTATTGAAATAATGTCTTCTGAGTACTTTCCATGATGTTCCATGCATTATGAAATCTTTCCACTCCAAATGGTGGGAACCAAATATTTCTAGCCCAGTGTGAACTCTGAGGATTGTTCTCCCTGCTTATTTCTGATGTGTTATCTCATTGCCTCTAGTAGTTTATTCACATGCACACATGAAACAGTAATCAGCTAAAGATTTGAAGAAAACTACTGATGATCTCTGGGGATTTTTATTTATTTATTTATTATTTTTATTTTTTGGTATCAGGAATCGAAATCAGGACCTCACACTTGCCAGGCAGGCTCTGTGCCGCTGAGCTATACCCCTGGCCTGGGATTTCTTTCTAAATGACTCTCTTGTCTCCATGCAGTTCTTTCCCCTCCTTTCCTGTTCCATGAAGTTTACATAACTTGACTTCCTAGCATTCTCAACCCGGTTACCTCCAGTCAGGGAGTGGTTTTGCCCTGTTTGGGTTTCTCCTCCTTGCGCTGCAGCCTGGAAAGTCTCTGTGTGCTAGTTCAATCTTAGAGCTCATCGTCCTTACTTTCCTTTCTTTAGGAACCTCTGTGCTGTACTTCCTGTTGTCCAGTGTCCAAACAACTTTATTTTGTATGCTTTTCATTGTGTATTAGGGGTTTAAGTCCTCTTAGTCCATCATGCCCAAAAGTACAAGTCTTTTTTTTTTTTTTTTTTTTGGTTTTTCTCCAGTACCGGGAACTGAACTCAAGACCTTGCCCTTGCCAGGCAGGCGCTTTTGCCGCTGAGCTAAATCCCCAGCCCCAAGTACAAGTCTTTTTAATGTTCTCTATTTAAAGATATCTCTATTAAAGAACTTCCATAGATATAACTGTAACAGGGGACTTTAAATACCTTTTGTAGCTAAATGTAAACTCAACTAATGTGAGGACTATTGGTGATATTAGTTATTAAATAATAAAATACAGTAAGATATGCAAATAGATAACAGATTATAAGAAAAATACACAATTTTGGTATGAAATCATGAGCCTAGGAAGGATTTTGAACAACCCTCTAAGTATAAAACAGTTTACTTTTAAATGCTTTACTCCTTCCCTCTACACCAATTTATCTGAATAGGTAGAAGTCTAACATTGTTCAGTTAAAGCCTGTGTTAGTGTGACCATAGTTTTCTACCTGGAAGAAAGACACCAAACTACATGTCACATTACATTCTGTCTATCAAGGTCATAGTAAAGGCAACGTTTATAGTCCCTAAGACACTTGAGCTTTAGCCCCACTATCTGCAGATCCCAATTTTCATGATTCGTTCTTGATGGATTTATGCCAGTGTTTCCAGATGGTGTAGGATAACCAGCAGTGATTACAATAGATTATAGTACCTGACTCATAAACAAATATAGAGCTCTTCCATCCATCTTAAAACTGAGGTCTCCTTAATGATGGAAAGCAGACCTGTGAAGTCCCCCAGAACAGAAAGCTCCAGAGCTAATGAACTCTATCTTCTGTTTACTACATATATTTAGGGCACCACTGAAAGATCCTAAGAATCATTCCTGTATTTCCAGAAACTATCTTCAATTTTCTTTTATGTTTCTTTAATTCTTAGTAGGTTGCCTTTTGGTACTAATTCCTTTAAAACTCAAAGTAAATGCCCTTTTTGAATTTTTTTTTTGAGGCAGGGTCTCACTATGTGGTACAGGCAGCCTTGAACATGCTTGCAAAGCCCAGGCTGGCTTCAAACTCGTGGTGATCCTCCTGTCTCAGCTTCCCCAGGTGCTGGGATTGGCAAGTGCCCATTGGAAAGTGAATGTCCTTTTAGTCAAAACACTTAAATTCACTCATGGATTATACTACAAAACAGTCTTTAAGATATTATATTTTAATGATAAAAAATTCAGACCCACTCTATTCTGTTTTAAATTCCATAAAAGAATCTTAAAAAATCACCTTGTAAAAAAAAAAAAAGAGAAAAACTAAATAAAAATCACCTTGTAACTTGATCTTTGTTTTGGATGTTTTAGAAATGTGACCCAAAGCACTACTTAAGGGCTGGTATATATATGGTAAGGTCTAGTCTGATGTTCCAACCTTTACCTGATTGATCCTATGTTTTATGAATGTTTATTACATAAGCATTGTACATGGGAGAGAAATGCATTACTGTTGAAGGAGAAGAAATGAGTGGTAATTATGTAAATAGCTCCAGAAGGGACTTTTTCATTTCTTTCTATTTTCTTTTCTCTGCATGCCAAATATTAACAGACCTATTAAATTTACATCAGTTCTAGCTGGAATTTGTTTCACTGGACTGCACCAATGTTCTAATTTGATCATTTATCTGGACAATAAATGGCATATCAGCCTCCCCTCGAGAACAAAGGGGAGATGTATGCTTAAGCCTTCCTTTTTCCTTCAGCTCATGGAAATTGTTCTCAGATTGGACAGCTGGTGAATAGTCTGTGTGTATAAATGTGGAGACAAAAGCCTGAAACAAGGAGGCTGTCAGCAGATGGCAATAATTGTTAAGAGTCAAGCAAATGAGCAGAGTCTGAAGCAGGCAAGCAAGTTTATTCCCTGCAATCACATGGGCTACGGATGGTGAAACCCTTGGCAAACAAAACACTGAGGCTTGTCCCTCTGTGCCGAATGTTAAATAAATAGAACAAGTGTGAGAAGGCAGGAAAGCGAGCAGGTAGTAATCCCACCCTCCCGGACCTTCACGTCCACATCGTGTCCATCCTCTTTTGTCAGATGACGGATGGGCTAGGCTGGGGCACATCATGCTGTTTCATTTTGACAAAGGGCTTCTCAGCGCAGCACATTTTGCAAGCACCAGTTATACTGAGATCTAGAGGGCAGGCTTCCACCTGAAAGAGCACAGTTGCCCCAAAACATGTTTGACAATAAAGGTTAATTGACTTACAAGGAAAAATCTTGGTAGACAGAGTCCAAATTAGTTTCGCTTACAAAATTTAGCAATTAGTTGCATTACAAATCCACCTATGGATGAATAGCTGCTTATTGGAGACTGTAGAATTGAGACTCTAGCCTGTTTTACTCTTTCTTCCCTTTAGTTTTTGTTATTAAACTTACAAGTGAGTGTGTACTTCCATTTTAAACTTCTTTCTCACCTGAGGTGGCAGCAAGACTGTTTTGTGTGCACCAAAATTCTGTGATACATGAGTGACTGTTCTTAAAACCCAGAAGGCACAGTAAGCTGCCTCAAGAATATTCAGCACTTCAGTCAGGATCTCTGTTTCTAGGTGGCTTTTTATTTTTGCAGACACATTTTGTATAAAGGTGAGAGTCCTCTCTGTACCATTTAGTTTCCAAATTCAGGAGATGGGTAGAAGACGCTTCAGTTTCAGCAGAGTAGAGCTGGAACTCCTGATGAAGAAAAAACTGTGAGAAGATTCCATTTAGCTTCTTCCGTTAGGTTATACATAGAGAAAATCTAATGAAGTAAGCACTGACCTGCCATTTCTTCCTGAGCAGTTCATTGGGCTGAAATTCTTAAATGTTATGCTAAATGCTAATAATGTAACCAGAGGCCAGTTATGCCATAAAACATAATCTTTGTGAACAAACCAAAGGCAGATCTTTTTCAAACTAGGATTTTTTTTTAAAAAATCTACCTGGGATATTTATCTTGTATGCTTATTATTCCTTAGCATTTTGGTTCCATCCTTCAGCCCAAACTAAGCATTTTTCTCTCTTCATTGTTCTCTTATTTTCCCTGAGAAAAAGTCACTCTATTTGTTTGACCCACCACTGTACCCTCGAAATGCCCAGCATTTACTATTTGATGCTCTGCTAACCCCCCGAAAACACAATGATGAGCAGGGTTCCTGGATCTTATCCAAGGGGTCACAGTGGACATCATCTCCATCAGAAATTCTGGAAAAGGGTTTTAAAGTAAGTTAATGATACTAATTAATCTACTGCCTGAGCTGAGAGTTACTCCGAAGATTAGAAATTCACTAGAGGCAAAGGACATCCCAGGAAGCAAGCGTAGTCAGTCCTGGAAGCAGGAGGCAGGCAGATGTATGGTGGTGGTGAGGAGCTCCTGTGGTTCTGTGTGGCTGAAACATGAGAGAGCAAGAGAGAAAGAGATTGGATGAAGAAGAGGGAGGAAAGAAGAAAATTCGAGATGCGTTGAAAAAGGACAGCAGACCCAAATTGTGAAGGGTTTATAAGCTTCACAGAGGAATTTGACGTGTGTCCTTTGGGCTGTGGAGAGTCACTTCGAATGACATGGCCAGAACTATACTGTGGAAAGGAAATTCTGTAAGGAGGAAAAGTAGAATGAAGAGAAACCATTTGATTTGGGAGAGACTTGGGGGGGATCATTGAGCAGATATAAGTACTGGTTATTTTGGTTGTGGTTTTGGTTTTTTGAGGCAGGGTCTCACTATGTAGTCCAGGCTGACCTCAAACTCGAGGTGATCCTCCTAACTCAACCTCCCAAGTGCTGGGATTACAGCCATGCACCTCCATGCCAAGCCCAGTACTGGGTTAGTAAATGTGATTTTTTTCATGAAAAAAAATTGCAGAGGCCATCTTGCTCTCCACGTACAACCCTGGAAAGCTGTTTTAACACAGAAAAAGTGAGACACTGCTCTTATTTCAAGTATTAAACTTGACATCCGTGTGGAGAATCACAGGAGAATTGGGCTTTGTGTAGAGGCGGTAACTGGAGGAAGGTAGCCACTGGATCATGTAAGCAAACTCCTGGGGCATCACGTGGAGGAGACTTTATTTCAGCAGGCCCTTGCCGAGGGGACATTCAGTCATGGCCTCCTAACTCTCAGTTTGAGAATAGTACACTGCGACTGCAGCCCTTGGAGGTCTTTCATGAGCAATTGACGGTTCTCATCAACCTGAACCGGGAGGTCAACAAACACCTGTTGCTAGCTCCTGCCTCTCTTCCTTTCTGGAAGGCAGTAGCTGGAGGGAATGGTGACTCTTCTCCGCTCCGTGTAATTATAAGGGCTTGAGGCATCTTCTTAATAAATGTTCTCTTAAGAAATCTCCGACACTAATATTAGTATGTATCTAAGGTACATCTTACTGGTAGGCTAATGTGCCTCCTAACATTTTTATTTATATAAGAAATTCCTTTATATTTTCCCTTTATCATGTCATTTCTGGGGCTTTTCAAACATTGAGTCGTTTCTTGATTTTTATGGTTCCTTTAGGAACAGTATCACTGGTTGGGGTCCTTTGCTTTATTTTCCATCTCTCACATTTTTTTAACTTCTTCTTGCTCTTCCTGCCCAGTGCTTAAAGAAAGGTATTTGCTTTGCTTTTCATTACAACAACCATATGTTTCCATTTTAAATTACTATAAAAGGATCTGATGTTATTATGTGTCCTTTTAAGAAAAGAAATTTCTACCCTCTTAAATAGTTTTGCAACTTAATCTCCAGAAATCATTCTTGATTTGGTTCAGGTACACACTGAATATCCTCGAAGATATTGGTGGTGGGCAGAAGGTCAATGATGATATTATCGTCAACTGGGTGAATGAAACACTGAAGGAAGCAGAGAAAGGTTCATCCATCTCTAGTTTCAAGGTAAAATTTCTGGTCTTCTGTTAGAGGCCATTTGAGCTCTATACTTATCTTTATTGTTTTCATAACCTATTAAGTGACCTTCAGTGTTAGAGCTGAGGCCCTCTCCCATTTTGATTTTTCTGAAATGACCCATTAGTATTTTAATGCTCATTGGCCATTTCACTGACAATCTTCTTGTCACTCTCTCCCATAACACTTAATTTAAAAAACACATCATTTTAAACACATCATTGTAGACCTTGTTCTTTCAAAGTAACATGAGATATTTCTTCAATATGTGCACACTTCCATGGGTCAGGTTTTTAACATTCTAATAGTGAAATGTAAAATGATAAAAGATCTCCCATGTGATGTATCCAAAACCTACTTTTATTAATAGGAGCATTATATTTTATTAAATTTCTTAACTCATTCATTAGCTGGATTCTTCCTTAAGGGACGTACTAGATCCATATGATAATGGTGTCTATGCATCTTAACTACATTTCTCTAGGGTAAAAGTCAGGATGCAGGGAGAGACTCCTTCAGAGTTGTCCTGACAGGGTGAATGAGGCAGTACATCATGATATCAATTCTCTGATAAAAGTTAAAAGAAAATGAAAATCTTTTCCTATCAGGAGGAGTGGAGGGGGATCTGGGTAGGGCTGTCCCAGGTGCATCCACCAGCTACCAGCTACCAGCTAGTCGCAGATAATGGCCACCCCTGCTCTACCTCAAGCTTACTGCTCAGTCTGAATTGCTATACAGAGGTGGGGGTGGAGACTGGTGGCTGAAGTTAGCAGATCCTTCCAGAAAGAAAAGTCAAAAGGAGCTCCAAATGCTAATGTACTCTGAGTTCCAGGGGCTTTGTTCAGAAGTTCCTCTTCACAGACATTGTGAGGTGGGCTGTCACTGTTTTCCTTTTGGGGACAATCCTAGTCTCTCTTTATCTATCTCTGCTACCAGGTACAGCCGCTTCTCTGCCTCTCAGCACCTCCACAAAACTGTGGGCCAGGAGCAGGAAGGAAGATTTCAGTTTCCCAATTTTGTTTTTCCTTGTTTTTCCTCAAAAGGTTCTATGGAGACAGACACCAAGGTTAATGATGGAAATTGGATTGTGGTTCTGTCTTGTTTTATTTTTGTGGTGGTTCTGTTATTATCCAAGCAGAAATAAAATGGACCCATGATAGTTATTAAAAACTATTATTGTACCTATACAGAAAGGCTGATATTAGAAAACTAGCACCTGGTGAGGCTCCAGGGTCTTGTTTCTTGCTTAGAATTTATGCAGATTCAGACCCTTAATGCATGATTGCTCCTAACCGTGCCTTGTTGGGGATACACAGTTGTATTCACAGGTCTCCCAGACTATGGTCTTCTCCTGGAGCAGGAGACAAAAGAACACATGGTGCAGAGGTTTGTCATTCACATCCAAGGTTCATTTGCAGTCTAGGCAGGAGCGTCAAATGCAAAAGAGACCAGGACTTTAAGCCAGAATTTTAAGTTCAAGTCCCAGCTCTACCACTTCCCAGTGAGGCGCTCAACCTCAGACACTCCTACTCAATAAATTAGCATTAAATGTGGAGACTGGAGGTGAGAGAGCATGCACTTAGCATGTGTGAGAGGCCCTGAGTCCATCCCCAGCACCAATATATAAAATTTTGTGTCCATGAAAAAAAATAAACTTGAAAAATCAAGTTAGAGCTCCACCCCCTGAAAGATTAGCTAGATGTTTATATCTAAGTCTGCAGTGACAGTCAAGTGAGATAACCTGTGAGAACACTGGAAAACTGTGAGGCCCCAGCAAATAGTAGTTACTGTTGGTATTTTTAATCACATCATTGTCGTTGCTATTTCTGTGGCAATGGCTGTTTGGTTTCCCTGAAGTCTCCAGGGAAAGAGCATCTTTTGGTTCTCCTGCCCCTGCACCCTCACCATTATCCCTGCCATTCACACTGCTCCCCATGTGAAGCAGGATCTTCTGACATCATTAGTCTCTCCTTTCTGATGTTATTTTATGTGTGTGGGTTTTTTTCTTTGCAGAACCGGAGACTGAATGCAGGGCTTTTGCATTGAGCTGTATCCCCAATGCCCCCCACACACAACACCTTTTATGAGATAGAGTCTCACTAACTTGCCCACATTGGACTCAAACTTGTAACCTTCCTGCCTCAGACTCCTAGAGTGCTGGGGTTGCCAGAATCACTACCATGCATAGCTTGATGATTTCCTTTTTAAATCATTCCTTCATTTACTCTACTATTGTATAAACCTTAGGTAAAAGACATGTTTCAAGCTTTGTGTTTTTCTGTAGTTGTTCTAACTTCCTTTCATTCATCATCTGGAAATGCCTCCTGCTATTGGGAGGACTGTTTTCTCTGAAGTTACTGATAGTCCTAGAGAACTCACTACAGTGAGTTTGAAACACCATGTAGAATGTTGTGGCAGATAAGGCTGTGTACATTTCATCTTTAAGAAGGGAAAACCGCCCTCTTCCCTCAAGCTGAATAGAAATAACCCTGGGATGAGTTGACAAAAGCCCTCCCCTTTGCTCTCCATAGGACCCGAGGATTAGTACAAGTTTTCCTGTTCTGGATCTCATTGATGCCATCCAGCCAGGTTCCATTAACTATGACCTTCTGAAGACAGAAAACCTGAATGATGAAGAGAAACTCAACAATGCAAAGTAAGTAAATAAACCTGAGATCAAGTGGGAAGACCCAGCTGGCAACGGGGTGTTGCAAAGCCTAGTGCTCGTGGTGTTGGGTGCTCTCTTTCCACCATTCATGTTTTTCTTCTCATCAGCATCATCTTATGTATGGTACAAGAGCAGTTTAAAGTTCTTTATGTTAGAATGAGAGCAAGCAAAACCCAAGAATATTTTCCTGTAATTCATAAGCAAGTGTATAGTTTCATAAAAGCAATTTCCTAACCCTAATCGACAGGCTGTTTCCAAATGGAGTTCATGCATTGCCAGGTCCAAATACAAGCACATCATTCATGAATATCTGTGGATAAACAAGGCAAGGCTTAAGTTCAACACCAGAATCTTCACTGACTAGGGAACAGCTGCTACACATTTTACCACTTTAGGTCACTTGCCAAATGATTCCTCTACAACAAGG
The DNA here is from genome assembly GCF_000276665.1 of Chinchilla lanigera. Lineage (NCBI taxonomy): Eukaryota > Metazoa > Chordata > Mammalia > Rodentia > Chinchillidae > Chinchilla > Chinchilla lanigera. Next base: position 3,819,458 of record NW_004955518.1, on the reverse strand, counting down.
GTCAGCAGACTGTAGCTCTGAGCCAGATCTGGCCTGTAGCCTGCATTTATAAATACAGTTTTATTGGAACACAGCCTATGTGTTCCAATATGTGTTTACATATTATCTATATTATATATTATCGATATTACATATAGATAATATGTAATATTACATGTTATCTATAACTAACTACTTCTCTGAATTAAGTAGTTGCAATAAAGCCTGAAAAATTATTTACAGTCTGGTCTTTTACAGAAGTTTACCGGCTTCTTCCCTAGAGAGACACCTTCCTCAGAGCAGGTCATTTAGCTTCCCATGGCTGCCTTAACACAGTACCACATCAACTGAGTGGTTAAAACAAAAGTTAGCTCTTCCACTGTTGTGGAAGCCAGAAGTCTGGAACTGAAGGTGTCAGCAGGGCTGCTTCCTCCTGGGGGCTCTGAGGGAGGACCTGTCCCATGCTGCTGTCCTAGCTGCAGTATGGCCAGCAATCCTTGGCATTCACTGGCTTGTAGGCGCGTCATTCTAGTCTGCTTCTATCTTCACTGCATGCCTCTGACTTCACGTGCCTCTCTCCTCACTTTGTGTCTCGCCTCTTCTTATGACTGGTAAGTCATGTTGGATTAGGGCCCAACTGTACTCCAGCATGAGCTCATCCTAACTAGTTACATCTGCAATTTCCCTGTTTCCAAATAAAGTCACAACCAGGGTACTTGAGTTTAGGAATTCAACATAACTTTTTTGGGAAAGGGACACAACTGAACCCATACAAAGGTCTAGAATTCACAAGTGTTTGGTGCCTGGCACCCTGCCTTACAATCCTAATGGTACCCTTCTTTCTGTGCCTGATTTTGAAAAGTGTGGTGTGGGGCTGGGGATTTAGCTCAGCGGCAAAAGCGCCTGC